>NC_074693.1:2562604-2597604 GCF_029448725.1 Salvelinus fontinalis
TATAGAATACTGAATATATTAAAGAACATACTAGAATACTGAATATTATATTAAAAGAACATATAGAATACTGAATATATTAAAGAAACATATAGAATACTGAATATATTATATTAAAGAACATATAGAATACTGAAATATATTAAAGAACATATAGAATACTGAATATATTAAAGAACATATAGAATACTGAATATATTAAAGAACATATAGAATACTTAATATATTAAAGAACCTATAGAATACTGAATATATTATATTAAAGAACATATAGAATACTGAATATATTAAAGAACATATAGAATACTGAATATATTATATTAAAGAACATATAGAATACTGAATATATTAAAGAACATATAGAATACTGAATATATTATATTAAAGAACATATAGAATACTGAATATATTATATTAAAGAACATATAGAATACTGAATATATTAATTAAAGAACATATAGAATACTGAATATATATATTAAAGAACATATAGAATACTGAATATATTATATTAAAGAACATATAGAATACTGAATATATTATATTAAAGAACATATAGAATACTGAATATATTATATTAAAGAACATATAGAATACTGAATATATTATATTAAAGAACATATAGAATACTGAATATATTATATTAAAGAACATATAGAATACTGAATATATTATATTAAAGAACATATAGAATACTGAATATATTATATTAAAGAACATATAGAATACTGAATATATATTAAAGAACATATAGAATACTGAATATATTATATTAAAGAACATATAGAATACTGAATATATTATATTAAAGAACATATAGAATACTGAATATATTATATTAAAGAACATATAGAATACTGAATATATTATATTAAAGAACATATAGAATACTGAATATATTATATTAAAGAACATATAGAATACTGAATATATTAAAGAACATATAGAATACTGAATATATTATATTAAAGAACATATAGAATACTGAATATATTATATTAAAGAACATATAGAATACTGAATATATTAAAAGAACATATAGAATACTGAATATATTATATTAAAGAACATATAGAATACTGAATATATTAAAGAACATATAGAATACTGAATATATTATATTAAAGAACATATAGAATACTGAATATATTATTAAAGAACATATAGAATACTGAATATATTATATTAAAGAACATATAGAATACTGAATATATTATATTAAAGAACATATAGAATACTGAATATATTATATTAAAGAACATATAGAATACTGAATATATTAAAGAACATATAGAATACTGAATATATTATATTAAAGAACATATAGAATACTGAATATATTATATTAAAGAACATATAGAATACTGAATATATTAAAGAACATATAGAATACTGAATATATTATATTAAAGAACATATAGAATACTGAATATATTATATTAAAGAACATATAGAATACTGAATATATTAAAGAACATATAGAATACTGAATATATTATATTAAAGAACATATAGAATACTGAATATATTATATTAAAGAACATATAGAATACTGAATATATTATTAAAGAACATATAGAATACTGAATATATTATATTAAAGAACATATAGAATACTGAATATATTATTAAAGAACATATAGAATACTGAATATATTATATTAAAGAACATATAGAATACTGAATATATTATATTAAAGAACATATAGAATACTGAATATATTAAAGAACATATAGAATACTGAATATATTATATTAAAGAACATATAGAATACTGAATATATTATATTAAAGAACATATAGAATACTGAATATATTATATTAAAGAACATATAGAATACTGAATATATTATAAAGAACATATAGAATACTGAATATATTATATTAAAGAACATATAGAATACTGAATATATTTAAAGAACATATAGAATACTGAATATATTATATTAAAGAACATATAGAATACTGAATATATTATATTAAAGAACATATAGAATACTGAATATATTATAAGAACATATAGAATACTGAATATATTAAAGAACATATAGAATACTGAATATATTTAAAGAACATATAGAATACTGAATATATTATATTAAAGAACATATAGAATACTGAATATATTATAAGAACATATAGAATACTGAATATATTATATTAAAGAACATATAGAATACTGAATATATTAAAGAACATATAGAATACTGAATATATTATATTAAAGAACATATAGAATACTGAATATATTATATTAAAGAACATATAGAATACTGAATATATTATATTAAAGAACATATAGAATACTGAATATATTAAAGAACATATAGAATACTGAATATATTATATTAAAGAACATATAGAATACTGAATATATTATATTAAAGAACATATAGAATACTGAATATATTATATTAAAGAACATATAGAATACTGAATATATTATATTAAAGAACATATAGAATACTGAATATATTATATTAAAGAACATATAGAATACTGAATATATTATATTAAAGAACATATAGAATACTGAATATATTATATTAAAGAACATATAGAATACTGAATATATTATATTAAAGAACATATAGAATACTGAATATATTAAAGAACATATAGAATACTGAATATATTATATTAAAGAACATATAGAATACTGAATATATTATATTAAAGAACATATAGAATACTGAATATATTATATTAAAGAACATATAGAATACTGAATATATTATATTAAAGAACATATAGAATACTGAATATATTATATTAAAGAACATATAGAATACTGAATATATTATAAGAACATATAGAATACTGAATATATTATATTAAAGAACATATAGAATACTGAATATATTATATTAAAGAACATATAGAATACTGAATATATTATATTAAAGAACATATAGAATACTGAATATATTATATTAAAGAACATATAGAATACTGAATATTTATTAAAGAACATATAGAATACTGAATATATTATATTAAAGAACATATAGAATACTGAATATATTAAAGAACATATAGAATACTGAATATATTATATTAAAGAACATATAGAATACTGAATATATTAAAGAACATATAGAATACTGAATATATTATATTAAAGAACATATAGAATACTGAATATATTATATTAAAGAACATATAGAATACTGAATATATTATATTAAAGAACATATAGAATACTGAATATATTATATTAAAGAACATATAGAATACTGAATATATTATATTAAAGAACATATAGAATACTGAATATATTAAAGAACATATAGAATACTGAATATATTATATTAAAGAACATATAGAATACTGAATATATTATATTAAAGAACATATAGAATACTGAATATATTATATTAAAGAACATATAGAATACTGAATATATTATATTAAAGAACATATAGAATACTGAATATATTATATTAAAGAACATATAGAATACTGAATATATTATATTAAAGAACATATAGAATACTGAATATATTATATTAAAGAACATATAGAATACTGAATATATTATATTAAAGAACATATAGAATACTGAATATATTATATTAAAGAACATATAGAATACTGAATATATTATATTAAAGAACATATAGAATACTGAATATATTATATTAAAGAACATATAGAATACTGAATATATTATATTAAAGAACATATAGAATACTGAATATATTATATTAAAGAACATATAGAATACTGAATATATTATATTAAAGAACATATAGAATACTGAATATATTATATTAAAGAACATATAGAATACTGAATATATTATATTAAAGAACATATAGAATACTGAATATATTATATTAAAGAACATATAGAATACTGAATATATTATATTAAAGAACATATAGAATACTGAATATATTATATTAAAGAACATATAGAATACTGAATATATTATATTAAAGAACATATAGAATACTGAATATATTATATTAAAGAACATATAGAATACTGAATATATTATATTAAAGAACATATAGAATACTGAATATATTATATTAAAGAACATATAGAATACTGAATTATATTAAAGAACATATAGAATACTGAATATATTATATTAAAGAACATATAGAATACTGAATATATTATATTAAAGAACATATAGAATACTGAATATATTAAAGAACATATAGAATACTGAATATATTATATTAAAGAACATATAGAATACTGAATATATTAAAGAACATATAGAATACTGAATATATTATATTAAAGAACATATAGAATACTGAATATATTATATTAAAGAACATATAGAATACTGAATATATTAAAGAACATATAGAATACTGAATATATTATATTAAAGAACATATAGAATACTGAATATATTATATTAAAGAACATATAGAATACTGAATATATTAAAGAACATATAGAATACTGAATATATTATATTAAAGAACATATAGAATACTGAATATATTATATTAAAGAACATATAGAATACTGAATATATTAAAGAACATATAGAATACTGAATATATTATATTAAAGAACATATAGAATACTGAATATATTATATTAAAGAACATATAGAATACTGAATATATTATATTAAAGAACATATAGAATACTGAATATATTAAAGAACATATAGAATACTGAATATATTATATTAAAGAACATATAGAATACTGAATATATTATATTAAAGAACATATAGAATACTGAATATATTATATTAAAGAACATATAGAATACTGAATATATTATATTAAAGAACATATAGAATACTGAATATATTATATTAAAGAACATATAGAATACTGAATATATTATATTAAAGAACATATAGAATACTGAATATATTATATTAAAGAACATATAGAATACTGAATATATTATATTAAAGAACATATAGAATACTGAATATATTATATTAAAGAACATATAGAATACTGAATATATTATATTAAAGAACATATAGAATACTGAATATATTATATTAAAGAACATATAGAATACTGAATATATTATATTAAAGAACATATAGAATACTGAATATATTAATTAAAGAACATATAGAATACTGAATATATTATATTAAAGAACATATAGAATACTGAATATATTATATTAAAGAACATATAGAATACTGAATATATTAAAGAACATATAGAATACTGAATATATTATATTAAAGAACATATAGAATACTGAATATATTATATTAAAGAACATATAGAATACTGAATATATTAAAGAACATATAGAATACTGAATATATTATATTAAAGAACATATAGAATACTGAATATATTATATTAAAGAACATATAGAATACTGAATATATTAAAGAACATATAGAATACTGAATATATTATATTAAAGAACATATAGAATACTGAATATATTATATTAAAGAACATATAGAATACTGAATATATTAAAGAACATATAGAATACTGAATATATTAAAGAACATATAGAATACTGAATATATTAAAGAACATATAGAATACTGAATATATTATATTAAAGAACATATAGAATACTGAATATATTATATTAAAGAACATATAGAATACTGAATATATTATATTAAAGAACATATAGAATACTGAATATATTATATTAAAGAACATATAGAATACTGAATATATTATATTAAAGAACATATAGAATACTGAATATATTATATTAAAGAACATATAGAATACTGAATATATTAAAGAACATATAGAATACTGAATATATTATATTAAAGAACATATAGAATACTGAATATATTATATTAAAGAACATATAGAATACTGAATATATTATATTAAAGAACATATAGAATACTGAATATTATTAAAGAACATATAGAATACTGAATATATTATATTAAAGAACATATAGAATACTGAATATATTATATTAAAGAACATATAGAATACTGAATATATTATATTAAAGAACATATAGAATACTGAATATATTATATTAAAGAACATATAGAATACTGAATATATTATATTAAAGAACATATAGAATACTGAATATATTATATTAAAGAACATATAGAATACTGAATATATTATATTAAAGAACATATAGAATACTGAATATATTATATTAAAGAACATATAGAATACTGAATATATTATATTAAAGAACATATAGAATACTGAATATATTATATTAAAGAACATATAGAATACTGAATATATTATATTAAAGAACATATAGAATACTGAATATATTATATTAAAGAACATATAGAATACTGAATATATTAAAGAACATATAGAATACTGAATATATTATATTAAAGAACATATAGAATACTGAATATATTATATTAAAGAACATATAGAATACTGAATATATTAAAGAACATATAGAATACTGAATATATTATATTAAAGAACATATAGAATACTGAATATATTATATTAAAGAACATATAGAATACTGAATATATTAAAGAACATATAGAATACTGAATATATTATATTAAAGAACATATAGAATACTGAATATATTATATTAAAGAACATATAGAATACTGAATATATTAAAGAACATATAGAATACTGAATATATTATATTAAAGAACATATAGAATACTGAATATATTATATTAAAGAACATATAGAATACTGAATATATTATATTAAAGAACATATAGAATACTGAATATATTATATTAAAGAACATATAGAATACTGAATATATTATATTAAAGAACATATAGAATACTGAATATATTATATTAAAGAACATATAGAATACTGAATATATTATATTAAAGAACATATAGAATACTGAATATATTATAAGAACATATAGAATACTGAATATATTATATTAAAGAACATATAGAATACTGAATATATTATATTAAAGAACATATAGAATACTGAATATATTATATTAAAGAACATATAGAATACTGAATATATTATATTAAAGAACATATAGAATACTGAATATATTATATTAAAGAACATATAGAATACTGAATATATTATATTAAAGAACATATAGAATACTGAATATATTAAAGAACATATAGAATACTGAATATATTATATTAAAGAACATATAGAATACTGAATATATTATATTAAAGAACATATAGAATACTGAATATATTAATTAAAGAACATATAGAATACTGAATATATTATATTAAAGAACATATAGAATACTGAATATATTATATTAAAGAACATATAGAATACTGAATATATTATATTAAAGAACATATAGAATACTGAATATATTATATTAAAGAACATATAGAATACTGAATATATTATATTAAAGAACATATAGAATACTGAATATATTATATTAAAGAACATATAGAATACTGAATATATTATATTAAAGAACATATAGAATACTGAATATATTATATTAAAGAACATATAGAATACTGAATATATTAAAGAACATATAGAATACTGAATATATTATATTAAAGAACATATAGAATACTGAATATATTATATTAAAGAACATATAGAATACTGAATATATTAAAGAACATATAGAATACTGAATATATTATATTAAAGAACATATAGAATACTGAATATATTATATTAAAGAACATATAGAATACTGAATATATTAAAGAACATATAGAATACTGAATATATTATATTAAAGAACATATAGAATACTGAATATATTATATTAAAGAACATATAGAATACTGAATATATTAAAGAACATATAGAATACTGAATATATTATATTAAAGAACATATAGAATACTGAATATATTTATAAGAACATATAGAATACTGAATATATTATATTAAAGAACATATAGAATACTGAATATATTATATTAAAGAACATATAGAATACTGAATATATTAAAGAACATATAGAATACTGAATATATTATATTAAAGAACATATAGAATACTGAATATATTATATTAAAGAACATATAGAATACTGAATATATTAAAGAACATATAGAATACTGAATATATTATATTAAAGAACATATAGAATACTGAATATATTATATTAAAGAACATATAGAATACTGAATATATTAAAGAACATATAGAATACTGAATATATTATATTAAAGAACATATAGAATACTGAATATATTAAAGAACATATAGAATACTGAATATATTATATTAAAGAACATATAGAATACTGAATATATTATATTAAAGAACATATAGAATACTGAATATATTAAAGAACATATAGAATACTGAATATATTATATTAAAGAACATATAGAATACTGAATATATTATATTAAAGAACATATAGAATACTGAATATATTAAAGAACATATAGAATACTGAATATATTATATTAAAGAACATATAGAATACTGAATATATTATATTAAAGAACATATAGAATACTGAATATATTAAAGAACATATAGAATACTGAATATATTAAAGAACATATAGAATACTGAATATATTAAAGAACATATAGAATACTGAATATATTAAAGAACATATAGAATACTGAATATATTATATTAAAGAACATATAGAATACTGAATATATTAAAGAACATATAGAATACTGAATATATTATATTAAAGAACATATAGAATACTGAATATATTAAAGAACATATAGAATACTGAATATATTATATTAAAGAACATATAGAATACTGAATATATTATATTAAAGAACATATAGAATACTGAATATATTATATTAAAGAACATATAGAATACTGAATATATTAAAGAACATATAGAATACTGAATATATTATATTAAAGAACATATAGAATACTGAATATATTATATTAAAGAACATATAGAATACTGAATATATTAAAGAACATATAGAATACTGAATATATTATATTAAAGAACATATAGAATACTGAATATATTAAAGAACATATAGAATACTGAATATATTATATTAAAGAACATATAGAATACTGAATATATTAAAGAACATATAGAATACTGAATATATTATATTAAAGAACATATAGAATACTGAATATATTAAAGAACATATAGAATACTGAATATATTATATTAAAGAACATATAGAATACTGAATATATTAAAGAACATATAGAATACTGTAATATATTAAAGAACATATAGAATACTGAATATATTATATTAAAGAACATATAGAATACTGAATATATTAAAGAACATATAGAATACTGAATATATTATATTAAAGAACATATAGAATACTGAATATATTAAAGAACATATAGAATACTGAATATATTATATTAAAGAACATATAGAATACTGAATATATTATATTAAAGAACATATAGAATACTGAATATATATATTAAAGAACATATAGAATACTGAATATATTATATTAAAGAACATATAGAATACTGAATATATTAAAGAACATATAGAATACTGAATATATTATATTAAAGAACATATAGAATACTGAATATATTATATTAAAGAACATATAGAATACTGAATATATTATATTAAAGAACATATAGAATACTGAATATATTATATTAAAGAACATATAGAATACTGAATATATTATATTAAAGAACATATAGAATACTGAATATATTATATTAAAGAACATATAGAATACTGAATATATTATATTAAAGAACATATAGAATACTGAATATATTATATTAAAGAACATATAGAATACTGAATATATTATATTAAAGAACATATAGAATACTGAATATATTATATTAAAGAACATATAGAATACTGAATATATTATATTAAAGAACATATAGAATACTGAATATATTATATTAAAGAACATATAGAATACTGAATATATTATATTAAAGAACATATAGAATACTGAATATATTATATTAAAGAACATATAGAATACTGAATATATTATATTAAAGAACATATAGAATACTGAATATATTATATTAAAGAACATATAGAATACTGAATATATTATAAGAACATATAGAATACTGAATATATTATATTAAAGAACATATAGAATACTGAATATATTATATTAAAGAACATATAGAATACTGAATATATTATATTAAAGAACATATAGAATACTGAATATATTAAAGAACATATAGAATACTGAATATATTATATTAAAGAACATATAGAATACTGAATATATTATATTAAAGAACATATAGAATACTGAATATATATATTAAAGAACATATAGAATACTGAATATATTATATTAAAGAACATATAGAATACTGAATATATTAAAGAACATATAGAATACTGAATATATTATATTAAAGAACATATAGAATACTGAATATATTAAAGAACATATAGAATACTGAATATATTATATTAAAGAACATATAGAATACTGAATATATTAAAGAACATATAGAATACTGAATATATTAAAGAACATATAGAATACTGAATATATTATATTAAAGAACATATAGAATACTGAATATATTATATTAAAGAACATATAGAATACTGAATATATTATATTAAAGAACATATAGAATACTGAATATATTATATTAAAGAACATATAGAATACTGAATATATTATATTAAAGAACATATAGAATACTGAATATATTATATTAAAGAACATATAGAATACTGAATATATTATATTAAAGAACATATAGAATACTGAATATATTATATTAAAGAACATATAGAATACTGAATATATTATATTAAAGAACATATAGAATACTGAATATATTATATTAAAGAACATATAGAATACTGAATATATTATATTAAAGAACATATAGAATACTGAATATATTAAAGAACATATAGAATACTGAATATATTATATTAAAGAACATATAGAATACTGAATATATTATATTAAAGAACATATAGAATACTGAATATATTAAAGAACATATAGAATACTGAATATATTATATTAAAGAACATATAGAATACTGAATATATTATATTAAAGAACATATAGAATACTGAATATATTAAAGAACATATAGAATACTGAATATATTATATTAAAGAACATATAGAATACTGAATATATTATATTAAAGAACATATAGAATACTGAATATATTAAAGAACATATAGAATACTGAATATATTATATTAAAGAACATATAGAATACTGAATATATTAAAGAACATATAGAATACTGAATATATTAAAGAACATATAGAATACTGAATATATTAAAGAACATATAGAATACTGAATATATTAAAGAACATATAGAATACTGAATATATTATATTAAAGAACATATAGAATACTGAATATATTATATTAAAGAACATATAGAATACTGAATATATTAAAGAACATATAGAATACTGAATATATTATATTAAAGAACATATAGAATACTGAATATATTATATTAAAGAACATATAGAATACTGAATATATTAAAGAACATATAGAATACTGAATATATTATATTAAAGAACATATAGAATACTGAATATATTAAAGAACATATAGAATACTGAATATATTATATTAAAGAACATATAGAATACTGAATATATTAAAGAACATATAGAATACTGAATATATTATATTAAAGAACATATAGAATACTGAATATATTAAAGAACATATAGAATACTGAATATATTAAAGAACATATAGAATACTGAATATATTAAAGAACATAT
Source organism: Salvelinus fontinalis (assembly GCF_029448725.1). NCBI lineage: Eukaryota > Metazoa > Chordata > Actinopteri > Salmoniformes > Salmonidae > Salvelinus > Salvelinus fontinalis. The sequence goes on from NC_074693.1 coordinate 2,574,233, forward strand.
AGAATACTGTAATATATTAAAGAACATATAGAATACTGAATATATTATATTAAAGAACATATAGAATACTGAATATATTATAGAACATATAGAATACTGAATATATTATATTAAAGAACATATAGAATACTGAATATATTAAAGAACATATAGAATACTGAATATATTATATTAAAGAACATATAGAATACTGAATATATTAAAGAACATATAGAATACTGAATATATTATATTAAAGAACATATAGAATACTGAATATATTAAAGAACATATAGAATACTGAATATATTAAAGAACATATAGAATACTGAATATATTAAAGAACATATAGAATACTGTAATATATTAAAGAACATATAGAATACTGAATATATTATATTAAAGAACATATAGAATACTGAATATATTATAGAACATATAGAATACTGAATATATTATATTAAAGAACATATAGAATACTGAATATATTATAGAACATATAGAATACTGAATATATTATATTAAAGAACATATAGAATACTGAATATATTATATTAAAGAACATATAGAATACTGAATATATTAAAGAACATATAGAATACTGAATATATTAAAGAACATATAGAATACTGAATATATTAAAGAACATATAGAATACTGAATATATTATATTAAAGAACATATAGAATACTGAATATATTATATTAAAGAACATATAGAATACTGAATATATTATATTAAAGAACATATAGAATACTGAATATATTATATTAAAGAACATATAGAATACTGAATATATTATATTAAAGAACATATAGAATACTGAATATATTATATTAAAGAACATATAGAATACTGAATATATTATATTAAAGAACATATAGAATACTGAATATATTACATTAAAGAACATATAGAATACTGAATATATTAAAGAACATATAGAATACTGAATATATTATATTAAAGAACATATAGAATACTGAACATATTATATTAAAGAACATATAGAATACTGAATATATTATATTAAAGAACATATAGAATACTGAATATATTATATTAAAGAACATATAGAATACTGAATATATTATATTAAAGAATATATAGAATACTGAATATATTAAAGAACATATAGAATACTGAATATATTATATTAAAGAACATATAGAATACTGAATATATTATATTAAAGAACATATAGAATACTGAATATATTAAAGAACATATAGAATACTGAATATATTATATTAAAGAACATATAGAATACTGAATATATTAAAGAACATATAGAATACTGAATATATTATATTAAAGAACATATAGAATACTGAATATATTAAAGAACATATAGAATACTGAATATATTATATTAAAGAACATATAGAATACTGAATATATTAAAGAACATATAGAATACTGAATATATTAAAGAACATATAGAATACTGAATATATTATATTAAAGAACATATAGAATACTGAATATATTAAAGAACATATAGAATACTGAATATATTATATTGAAGAACATATAGAATACTGAATATATTATATTAAAGAACATATAGAATACTGAATATATTAAAGAACATATAGAATACTGAATATATTATATTAAAGAACATATAGAATACTGAATATATTATATTAAAGAACATATAGAATACTGAATATATTAAAGAACATATAGAATACTGAATATATTATATTAAAGAACATATAGAATACTGAATATATTAAAGAACATATAGAATACTGAATATATTATATTAAAGAACATATGGAATACTGAATATATTAAAGAACATATAGAATACTGAATATATTATATTAAAGAACATATAGAATACTGAATATATTAAAGAACATATAGAATACTGAATATATTAAAGAACATATAGAATACTGAATATATTAAAGAACATATAGAATACTGAATATATTAAAGAACATATAGAATACTGAATATATTATATTAAAGAACATATAGAATACTGAATATATTATAGAACATATAGAATACTGAATATATTATATTAAAGAACATATAGAATACTGAATATATTATAGAACATATAGAATACTGAATATATTATATTAAAGAATATATAGAATACTGAATATATTATATTAAAGAACATATAGAATACTGAATATATTAAAGAACATATAGAATACTGAATATATTAAAGAACATATAGAATACTGAATATATTAAAGAACATATAGAATACTGAATATATTATATTAAAGAACATATAGAATACTGAATATATTACATTAAAGAACATATAGAATACTGAATATATTACATTAAAGAACATATAGAATACTGAATATATTATATTAAAGAACATATAGAATACTGAATATATTACATTAAAGAACGATTTTCTTTGCATTTATGAGCTGTTTTTGTCATAATATGGACTTGGTCTTTGACAAATATGACTATCGCAGTTGTAAATGAGAACTTGTTCTCAACTTGCCTACCTGGTTAAACAAAGTTAAATTAAACAAATGAAGAAATACCACCCCTACCTTGTCACAACACAACTGATTGACTCAAACGCATTAAGGAGGAATGAAAATCCACAAATGTACTTTTCAGAAGGCACAACTGTTAATTGAAATGAATTCCAGGTGACTACCTCATGAAGCTGGTTGAGAGAATGCCAAGAGTGTGCATAGCTGTCATGATGGCAAAGTGCAGCTACTTTGAAGAATCTCAAATCTCAAATATATTTTGATTTGTTTGACCTTTTTTGGTTACTACGTGATTCCTTATGTTGTTTCATAGTTTTGATGTCTTCACTATTATTCTACTGTGAAGGAAATAGAAAACATCTCTCTGGTTTTATCCCAAATGGCATAGTAATTCTATAGGGCTCTGGTCAAAAGTAGTGCACTAAATAGGGAATAGGGCTCTGGTCAAAAGTAGTGTACTATATAGGGAATAGGGCTCTGGTCAAAAGTAGTGCACTATGTAGGGAATAGGTCTCTGGTCAAAAGTAGTGCACTATATAGGGAATAGGGCTCTGGTCAAAAGTAGTGCACTATATAGGGAATAGGGCTCTGGTCAAAAGTAGTGCACTATATAGGGAATAGGGCTCTGGTCTAAAGTAGTGCACTATGTAGGGAATAGGGCTCTGGTCTAAAGTAGTGCACTATATAGGGAATAGGGCTCTGGTCTAAAGTAGTGCACTATGTAGGGAATAGGGCTCTGGTCTAAAGTAGTGCACTAAATAGGGAATAGGGCTCTGGTCAAAAGTAGTGCACTATATAGGGAATAGGGCTCTGGTCTAAAGTAGTGCACTAAATAGGGAATAGGGCTCTGGTCTAAAGTAGTGCACTATGTAAGGAATAGGGCTCTGGTCTAAAGTAGTGCACTATATAGGGAATAGGGCCCTGGTCTAAAGTAGTGCACTATATAGGGAATAGGGCTCTGGTCAAAAGTAGTGCACTATATAGGGAATAGGGCTCTGGTCTAAAGTAGTGCACTAAATAGGGAATAGGGCTCTGGTCTAAAGTAGTGCACTATATAGGGAATAGGGCTCTGGTCTAAAGTAGTGCACTATATAGGGAATAGGGCCCTGGTCTAAAGTAGTGCACTATATAGGGAATAGGGCTCTGGTCTAAAGTAGTGCACTATATAGGGAATAGGGCTCTGGTCTATAGTAGTGCACTATATAGGGAATAGGGTGGGATTTGGGACTTTTTCGCACTGATGGGACACTCCCTCTGATTCGGTCTCAACCTCAGACAGACAAACACACCGTTCGTTAGGTATATCCCCGAAGTAAAGGAAGAAGGAGGAATAGATAGGATAGGAAGGATTTCACACCTGACCACCTGTCAACAGTGATCCATGACCCAGTCAGAACAGAACAAGCCCTGTGAGACAGTCTAGATATAGTCACTGTCTGAATACTGCTAATAGAGGACACCTGGGGTACACACACACACACACACACACACACACACACACACACGCGCCGCGCACACGCACACGCACACGCACACGCACACACACACACACACACACACACACACACACACACACACACACACACACACACACACACACACACACACACACACACACACACACACAACAATAACCAAGGGTCAAAATAACCATACATTCAACAATAACAATAAACTTACAGTAGAGGACATGTGCAGGTTGATTGGTCTGTCAGACACTGTCCCTCAACTTATGGCAGGCAGCAATGTAGTGCGCTGCCAACCCACAGCTCTCTGCATCCTCCTCAAACAGGATGGGTAGTCTCTCTCTCTCTCTCTCTCTCCTCTCTCTCAATTCAATTCAATTCAATTCAATTCAATTCAAGGGGCTTTATTGGCATGGGAAACATGTGTTAACATTGCCAAAGCAAATGAGGTAGACAATACACAAAAGTGAAACAAACAAAATGAATTAACAGTAAACATTACACATACAGAAGTTTCAAAACAATAAAGACATTACGAGTGTCATATTAAATATATACAGTGTTGTAACAATGTACAAATGGTTAAAGCACACAAGTTAAAATAAGTAAGCATAAATATGGGTTGTATTTACAATGGTGTTTGTTTTTCACTGGTTGCCCTTTTCTTGTGGCAACAGGTCACAAATCTTGCTGCTGTGATGGCACACTGTGGAATTTCACCCAGTAGATATGGGAGTTTATCAAAATTGGATTTGTTTTCGAATTCTTTGTGGATCTGTGTGATCTGAGGGAAATATGTGTCTCTAATATGGTCATACATTGGGCAGGAGGTTAGGAAGTGCAGCTCGGTTTCCACCTCATTTTGTGGGCAGTGTGCACATAGCCTGTCTTCTCTTGAGAGCCATGTCTGCCTACGGCGGCCTTTCTCAATAGCAAGGCTATGCTCACTGAGTCTGTACATAGTCAAAGCTTTCCTTAAGTTTGGGTCAGTCACAGTGGTCAGGTATTCTGCCACTGTGTACTCTCTGTTTAGGGCCAAATAGCATTCTAGTTTGCTCTGTTTTTTTGTTAATTCTTTCCAATGTGTCAAGTAATTATCTTTTTGTTTTCTCATGATTTGGTTGGGTCTAATTGTGCTGTTGTCCTGGGGCTTTGTGGGGTGTGTTTGTGTTTGTGAACAGAGCCCTAGGACCAGTTTGCTTAGGGGACTCTTCTCCAGGTTCATCTCTCTGTAGGTGATGGCTTTGTTATGGAAGGTTTGGGAATCGCTTCCTTTTAGGTGGTTGTAGAATTTAACGGCTCTTTTCTGGATTTTGATAATTAGTGGGTATCGGCCTAATTCTGCTCTGCATGCATTATTTGGTGTTCTGCGTTGTACACGGAGGATATTTTTGCAGAATTCTGCATGCAGAGTCTCAATTTGGTGTTTGCCCCATTTTGTGAAATCTTGGTTGGTGAGCGGACCCCAGACCTCACAACCATAAAGGGCAATGGGCTCTATGACTGATTCAAGTATTTTTAGTCAGATCCTAATTGGTATGTTGAAATTTATGTTCCTTTTGATGGCATAGAAGGCCCTTCTTGTTTTGTCTCTCAGATCGTTCACAGCTTTGTGGAAGTTACCTGTGGCGCTGATGTTTAGGCCAAGGTATGTATAGTTTTTTGTGTGCTCTAGGGCAACGGTGTCTAGATGGAATTTGTGGTCCTGGCGACTGGACCTTTTTTGGAACACCATTATTTTGGTCTTACTGAGATTTACTGTCAGGGCCCAGGTCTGACAGAATCTGTGCAGAAGATCTAGGTGCTGCTGTAGTCCCTCCTTGGTTGGTGACAGAAGTACCAGATCATCAGCAAACAGTAGACATTTGACTTCGGATTCTAGTAGGGTGAGACCGGGTGCTGCAGACTGTTCTAGTGCCCGCGCCAATTCGTTGATATATATGTTGAAGAGGGTGGGGCTTAAGCTGCATCCCTGTCTCACCCCACGACCCTGTCTCACCCCACGGCCCTGTCTCACCCCACGGCCCTGTCTCACCCCACGACCCTGTCTCACCCCACGGCCCTGTCTCACCCCACGGCCCTGTCTCACCCCACGGCCCTGTCTCACCCCACGGTCCTGTGTTTTCTTTTGCCAATTTTAACCGCACACTTGTTGTTTGTGGTTTTTATAATGTTGTATGTTTTCCCCCAACACCATTTTCCATCAATTTGTATAGCAGACCCTCATGGCAAATTGAGTCGAAACCTTTTTTTTTAAATCAACAAGACTGCCTTTGTTTTGTTTGTTTGTCAATTAGGGTGTGCAGGGTGAATACGTGGTCTGTCGGATGATAATTAGGGTGTGCAGGGTGAATACGTGGTCTGTCGTATGGTAATTAGGGTATGCAGGGTGAATACGTGGTCTGTCGTATGGTAATTAGGGTTTGCAGGGTGAATACGTAGTCTGTCGTATGATAATTAGGGTGTGCAGGGTGAATACGTGGTCTGTCGTATGATTATTAGGGTGTGCAGGGTGAATACGTGGTCTGTCGTATGGTAATTAGGGTGTGCAGGGTGAATACGTGGTCTGTCGTATGGTAATTAGGGTGTGCGGGGTAAATACGTGGTCTGTCGTATGGTAATTAGGGTGTGCGGGGTAAATACGTGGTCTGTCGTATGGTAATTAGGGTGTGCAGGGTAAATACGTGGTCTGTCGTATGGTAATTAGGGTGTGCAGGGTAAATACGTGGTCTGTCGTATGGTAATTAGGGTGTGCGGGTTAAATACGTGGTCTGTCGTATGGTAATTAGGGTGTGCAGGGTAAATACGTGGTCTGTCGTATGGTAATTAGGGTGTGCAGGGTAAATACGTGGTCTGTCGTATGGTAATTAGGGTGTGCAGGGTAAATACGTGGTCTGTCGTATGGTAATTAGGGTGTGCAGGGTAAATACGTGGTCTGTCGTATGGTAATTAGGGTGTGCGGGGTAAATACGTGGTCTGTCGTATGGTAATTAGGGTGTGCAGGGTAAATACGTGGTCTGTCGTATGGTAATTAGGGTGTGCAGGGTAAATACGTGGTCTGTCGTATGGTAATTAGGGTGTGCGGGGTAAATACGTGGTCTGTCGTATGGTAATTAGGGTGTGCAGGGTGAATACGTGGTCTGTCGTATGGTAATTAGGGTGTGCAGGGTAAATACGTGGTCTGTCGTATGGTAATTAGGGTGTGCGGGGTAAATACGTGGTCTGTCGTATGGTAATTAGGGTGTGCAGGGTAAATACGTGGTCTGTCGTAATTTGGTAAAAAGTCAATTTAACATTTGCTCAGTACGCTGTACAACTCTCTCTCTCAATTGAATAGCCTTTATTGACATGGCAAGTTAACCTTTTACGGGGGCAGACCGACACCGGTACACTTATGACAACGTCCAGCTCAAAGTGCAGGGCGCGAAATTCAAAATCTATTTTTTAAAAATATTTAACTTTCACACATTAACAAGTCCAAGACACCAGATGAAAGGTGCACATCTTGTGAATCAAGCCAACATGTCCGATTTTTAAAATGTTTTACAGGGAAGACAAAATATGTATATCTATTAGCTAACCACGTTAGAAAAAGACACAACTTTTCTAACTCCATCAGTGTCTTACTCCATCAGGTGCTATCACAAATTCGACCAAATAAAGATATAAATAGCCACTAACCAAGAAACAAATTCATCAGATGACAGTCTGATAACATATTTATTGTATAGCATATGTTTTGTTCGAAAAATTTGCATATTTCATGTATAAACCATAGTTTACATTTCAGCTACAATCCGAAATTGCACCGAAAGCAGCCATAATATTTACAGACACCAACGTCAAATAGCTAATTAATCATCATAAAACATTTCTGAAAAATACATAGTATGCAGCAATTGAAAGACAGGCATCTTGTGATTCCAAACAATATTTCCGATTTATTAAATGTTTTACAGCGAAAACAAAATGTATCGCTATATTAGCGTAGCTACAATAGACAGAAATAATTGGGCGCCCACGGCCAGTTCACATGCACGACAGATATATGAAATAACATCATAAAATGGGTCTTACTTTTGCTGATCTTTCATCAGAATGTTGAAGAAGGTGTCCTCTGTCCAGATGAGTCGTTGTTTCGATTCAGAATGGCAAATTTCCCTCTTCAATTAGCATTGGCACTAGCCGAGTGGCATACATTTCTCCAACGTAAACACAGTCAGAGGACGGAACACGGCAAAACTCCCGAATAAAGTTTCAATAATCTGATTAAACTATATTGAAAAAACATACATTACGATGATATGGTCACATGCATCAAAAAAAATTAGAGCCGGAGACGTTAGCCGTTCGTTACCAAGGCAAAACAGAAGTCAATCCCACTTCCTTCAGAGTACCGGAAGTGGACGGTCACGTCAAATAAATAGTTTTTTTCCCACCACAGACCAAGAGGAGCAAAAAAATGTCTTCTCTGACATCCTCTTTACACCGATAGGAAGGCGTATAGAGTGTCAGCAGACTCCTAAGTGTCAAGACCATGTATAGGCATCAAGTTGAAAAGAGCATCGATTTCTGACATTTCACTTCCTGGTCAGGAAAAGTGCTGCAGAAGGACTTCTGTTTCACTCAGAGAAATAATTCCAACTTTTTTAGAAACTAGAAAGTGTTTCTATCCAAAAAGAATAATAATATTCATATTGAACGAGCAAGATTTGAGTAGGAGGCCGTTTGAAATGGGCACGATTTCACTGGCTACTCAACACTTTGCCTTGCAGCCATAAGAAGTTTTAACTCCTTTACTGTCTCTGCGTCACTCACCTCCAACTCCGCCCTCACCGGCTCGTTACGGTAAGCAGGAGGAGTTGGCTCACGTCTCCCGACTGACCCAACTACACTTCCCGAGAGCCCCCCCCCCAAGAAATGTTTATATCGCCGCCTCTCAGCTTTCGCTGCCTCCAGCTCCTCTTTGGGGCGGCGATATTCTCCTGGCTGTGCCCAGGGTCCTTTGCCTTCTAGGTCGTCCTCCCATATCCATTTCTCCAAATAATTCAGCCTCTCCTGTTTCCACTGCTTGGTCCTGGATTGGTGGGTGGTTCTGTAACGGTTTTCCTCCTCCTCTTCATCCGAAGAGGAGGAGTAGTGATCAGACCAAAATGCAGCGGGTTTTGAAAACATAATGAATTTATTAACTGCCAAAAACGAACACGAAAACAAACACTTGGAAATGACTAGAAAAATAACAAAACGAACGTAGACTGACCTAAAACATGAGAACTTACATATAACACGAAGAACGCAGAAACAGGTACAGACTATAACAAACGACCGAACAAACGCTACAGTCCCGTGTGGTACGAACGAACATACAGACACAGAAGACAACCACCCACAAACAAACAGTGTGAACACCCTACCTTTATATGGTTCCCAATCAGAGGAAAACGTCAAACACCTGTCTCTGATTGAGAACCATATAAGGCTAATACCAATGACCTAAACATAGAAACACAAAACATAGAATGCCCATCCCAACTCACGCCCTGACCAACTAAACACATACAAAAATAACAGACAACAGGTCAGGAACGTGACACAAATGAATTTAAAACGTTTCTTCATCTTTTCATAGTTTCAAATTCTTTGTACTGAACGATCATCTTGGGAAAGAAACATTCTGTTAGGTATTTACAGTGCATTCAGAAAGTATTCAGACCTCTTGACTTTTTACACATTTTCTTACATAACAACCTTATTCTAAAACAGATTAAATTACTTTTTCCCCCTCAGCAATCTGCACACAATACCCCAATAATGTCGAAGCGAAAACAGGTTTTTAGAATTTTTTGCAAATGTATATATATATATATATATATATATATATATAAAAAAAACTGAAACAGCTTATTTACAATAAGTATTCAGACCCTTTGCTATAAGACTTGAAATGTAGCTCAGGTGAATCCTGTTTCCAATGAGGTTCCTTCAGATGCTTCCACAACGTGATTGGAGTCCACCTGTGGTAAATTAAATTCATTGGACATGATTTGGAATGGCACACACCTGTCTATTTAAGCTCCTACAGTTGACAGTGCATGTCAGAGCAGAAACCAGGCCATGAGGTTGAAGGAATTGTCCGTAGAGATCTGAGACAGGATTGTGTCGAGGCACAGATCTGCGGCAGAGTACGAAAATATTTTTGCAGCGTTGAAGGTCCCCAAGATCACAATGGCCTTCATTATTCTTAAATTGAAGAAGTTTGGAACCACCAAGAGTCTTCCTAGAGCTGGATGCTAAATGGCTTGGAGTTGGCACCTAAAGGACTCTCAGACCATGAGAAACAAGATTCTCTAGCCTGATGAAACCAAGATTGAACTCGTTGGCCTGAATGCCAAACGTCTGTAGGGAACCTGGCACCATCTGTACAGTGAAGCATGGTGGTGACAACATCATGCTGTGGGGATGTTTTTCAGCGGCAGGGACTGGGAGACTAGTCAGGACCGAGGGAAATATGAGCAGAGCAAAGTACAGAGATCCTTGATGAAAACCTGTTCCAGAGCCCTCAGGACCTCAGACTGGGGTGAAGGTTCACCTTCCAACAGGACAACGACCCTACGCTCACAGCCATGACAACAAACGAGTGGCTTCGGGATAAATCTCTGAATGTCCTTGAGTGGCCCAGCCGGAGCCCGGACTTCAACCTGATCTAAAATCTCTGGAAAGAACTGAAAATAGCTGTGCTGTGATGCTCCCCATCCAACCTGACAGAGCCTGAGAGGATCTGCAGAGGAGAATGTGATCACTGCCCAAGCTGCTTCAACACAGGTTCTGAATAGTTATGTAAATGTGGTTTGCAAAAATTATTATTTTTTTTTTTTTAACTGTTTTTGCTTCGTAATTATAGGCTATTGTGTGTTGATGATGGGAAGAAAAAAACAGTTTAATCCATTTTAGAATAAGGCTGTAACGTGACAACATGTTCTGAACACTTCCTGAATGCACCGTACAGGAAGTGCAGCTCTGTTTCTACCTCTCCACAGGGGCAGAGTGATCACAGCCTGTCCTCTCTGGGTAGCCAGATCTGTCTGATGACCAGTCTCTATGGCCGTCCACCCTGAGTAGCCAGATCTGTCTGTGATGACCAGTCTCTATGGCCGTCCTCCCTGAGTAGCCAGATCTGTCTGATGACCAGTCTCTATGGCCGTCCACCCTGAGTAGCCAGATCTGTCTGTGATGACCAGTCTCTATGGCCGTCCACCCTGAGTAGCCAGATCTGTCTGTGATGACCAGTCTCTATGGCCGTCCTCCCTGAGTAGCCAGATCTGTCTGTGATGACCAGTCTCTATGGCCGTCCACCCTGAGTAGCCAGATCTGTCTGTGATGACCAGTCTCTATGGCCGTCCTCCCTGAGTAGCCAGATCTGTCTGTGATGACCAGTCTCTATGGCCGTCCTCCCTGAGTAGCCAGATCTGTCTGTGATATCCAGTCTCTATGGCCGTCCTACCTGAGCAGCCAGAAATGTCTGTGATATCTAGTCTCTATGGCCGTCCTCCCTAAGTAGCCAGAAATGTCTGTGATAACCAGGCTCTATGGCCGTCCTCCCTGAGTAACCAGATCTGTCTGATAACCAGTCTCTATGGCCGTCCTCCCTGAGTAGCCAGATCTGTCTGTGATAACCAGTCTCTATGGCCGTCCTACCTGAGTAGCCAGATCTGTCTGTGATGACCAGTCTCTATGGCCGTCCTCCCTGAGTAGCCAGATCTGTCTTTGATGACCAGTCTCTATGGCCGTCCTCCCTGAGTAGCCAGATCTGTCTGTGATAACCCGTCTCTATGGCCGTCCTCCCTGAGTAGCCAGGAATGTCTGTGAAAACCAGTCTCTATGGCCGTCCTCCCTGAGTAGCCAGATCTGTCTGTGATAACCAGTCTCTATGGCCGTCCTCCCTGAGTAGCCAGATCTGTCTGTGATGACCAGTCTCTATGGCCGTCCTCCCTGAGTAGCCAGATCTGTCTGTGATAACCAGTCTCTATGGCCAACCTGTCCTCTCTGGGTAGCCAGATCTGTCTGTGATAACCAGTCTCTATGGCCAACCTGTACTCTCTGGGTAGCCAGATCTGTCTGTGATGACCAGTCTCTATGGTCGTCCTCCCTGAGTAGCCAGATCTGTCTGTGGTGACCAGTCTCTATGGCCAGACTGTGCTCCCTGAGTAGCCAGAAATGTCTGTGATAACCAGGCTCTATGGCCGTCCTCCCTGAGTAGCCAGATCTGTCTGATAACCAGTCTCTATGGCCGTCCTCCCTGAGTAGCCAGATCTGTCTGTGATAACCAGTCTCTATGGCCGTCCTACCTGAGTAGCCAGATCTGTCTGTGATGACCAGTCTCTATGGCCGCCCACCCTGAGTAGCCAGATCTGTCTGTGATGACCAGTCTCTATGGCCGTCCTCCCTGAGTAGCCAGATCTGTCTGTGGTGACCAGTCTCTATGGCCATCCTCCCTGAGTAGCCAGATCTGTCTGTGGTGACCAGTCTCTATGGCCAGACTGTGCTCCCCGAGTAGCCAGATCTGTCTGTGGTGACCAGTCTCTATGGCCAGACTGTGCTCCCTGAGTAGCCAGATCTGTCTGTGGTGACCAGTCTCTATGGCCAGACTGTGCTCCCTGAGTAGCCAGATCTGTCTGTGGTGACCAGTCTCTATGGCCAGACTGTGCTCCTCGAGTAGCCAGATCTGTCTGTGGTGACCAGTCTCTATGGCCAGACTGTGCTCCCTGAGTAGCCAGATCTGTCTGTGGTGACCAGTCTCTATGGCCAGACTGTGCGCCTGAGTAGCCAGATCTGTCTGTGGTGACCAGTCTCTATGGCCGTCCTCGCTGGGTAGCCAGATCTGTCGGTTTAGAGCAGTCTCTATGGCCAGACTGTGCTCACCGAGTCGGTACCTAGTCAGTGTTTTTCTCAGTTGTCTGCCACCATGTCTGTTTAGACCCAAACAGCATTGAATGTTACTTAGATTTTTTCTGGAGTCCTTCCAATCGGTGATACATATTTATTTTTTAAGTTGTGATGATTTGGCTGGACCAGATTTTCTGAGTGCTGTCCTGAGGCTCTATGGGGGGTTGGTTTGGCTTAGGGAACTGATCCTCAGAACCAGCTGGCTGAGGGGACTCTTCTCTTGTTTCATCTCTTGACATTGAAGAGCTGTGTGATGGAATGTTTTAGGGTCACTTGTTTTTAGATGGTTGTAAAATGTGATGTCTCTTTTTTCTATTTGAATGAGGATGGGGTATTGGCCCAATTCTGCTCTACATTCATTATTTAGAGTTTTTCTTTGTACTTGCAATACAGTCTGGAAAAAGTGGGCATGCAATGTTTCTACTGAATGTTTGTCCCATTCATTTTTAGAGAGTGGACCTCTTCACCACCACATAGAGAAATTGGTTGTGTAACTGATTGGACAATTTTGATTTTGATTCTAATTGGAAGTTTAACTTTAATGTTCCTTTTAATGGCATGGAATGCTCTTCTTGCTTTGTCTCTCAGCTCGTTCACAGCCCTGTGAAAGCTACCTGTGTTGCTGATATTTAGTCCTAGATATGTGTAGTTTTGGTGTGTACTAATAGAACTGTGTCCAAATAGAATGTATATTTGTGACCCAGATCTCTTTTGGAATATAATTTTATTATTTTCTTTAGCTTAACTGACAGAACCTGTACAGTTCGCTCTCCTCTCCTCTCCTCTCCTCTCCTCTCCTCTCCTCTCCTCTCCTCTCCTCTCCTCTCCTCTCCTCTCCTCTCCTCTCCTCTCCTCTCCTCTCCTCTCCTCTCCTCTGCTCTGCTCCTCCTCTCCTCCTCCTCTCTTCTCCTCTCCTCCTCCTCTTTTCTCCTCTCCTCCTCCTCCTCTCTTCTCCTCCTCTCTTCTCCTCCTCCTCTTTTCTCCTCTCCTCCTCCTCTTTTCTCCTCTTCTCATCCTCCTCTCCTCCTCAGCTTTTCTCCTCCCCCCCTCGTCTCTCCCCCTCCTCTTTTCTCCTCTTCTCATCCTCCTCAGCTTTTCTCCTCTTCCCCTCATCTCTCCCCCTCATCTCTCCCCCTCATCTCTCCCCCTCCCCCTCCTCCTCCTCCTCCTCCTCCTCCTCCTCCTCCTCCTCCTCCTCCTCCTCCTCCTCCCTTCTAAGCTCTGTCAGGCACGCCGCGGTGAGACAGCAGAAAACATGTGTGTGCTTATCTCCATGGAACACAGGCCTTTGGTTTGATTCACTTCGCTTTATTCTGCTTTGGCCCCGGAACACAGTCACACCACAATGGTAGTGGAGGGAGGGGCTGTGCTGGGGATGACTGGGGGTGACTGGGAACACAGTCACAACATAATGGTAGTGGAGGGAGGGGCTGTGCTGGGGGTGACTGGGAACACAGTCACAACACAATGGCAGTGGAGGGAGGGGCTGTGCTGGGGGTGACTGGGAACACAGTCACAACACAATGGCAGTGGAGGGAGGGGCTGTGCTGGGGGTGACTGGGAACACAGTCACAACACAATGGCAGTGGAGGGAGGGGCTGTGCTGGGGGTGACTGGGAACACAGTCACCATACAATGGTAGTGGAGGGAGGGACTGTGCTGGGGGTGACTGGGAACACAGTCGCAACACAATGGTAGTGGAGGGAGGGGCTGTGCTGGGGTTGACTGGGGGTGACTGGGAACACAGTCACAACACAATGGTAGTGGAGGGAGGGGCTGTGCTGGGGGTGACTGGGAACACAGTCCCAACACAATGATAGTGGAGGGAGGGGCTGTGCTGGGGGTGACTGGGAACACAGTCACAACACAATGGCAGTGGAGGGAGGGGCTGTGCTGGGGGTGACTGGGAACACAGTCACAACATAATGGTAGTGGAGGGGGGGGCTGTGCTGGGGGTGACTGGTAACACAGTCACAACATAATGGTAGTGGAGGGAGGGGCTGTGCTGGGGGTGACTGGGAACACAGTCACAACATAATGGTAGTGGAGGGAGGGGCTGTGCTGGGGGTGACTGGGAACACAGTCACAACACAATGGTAGTGGAGGGAGGGGCTGTGCTGGGGGTGACTGGGAACACAGTCACAACACAATGGCAGTGGAGGGAGGTGCTGTGCTGGGGGTGACTGGGGGTGACTAGGAACACAGTCACAACACAATGGTAGTGGAGGGAGGGGCTGTGCTGGGGGTGACTGGGGGTGACTGGGAACACAGTCACAACACAATGGCAGTGGAGGGAGGGGCTGTGCTGGGGGTGACTGGGGGTGACTGGGAACACAGTCACAACACAATGGCAGTGGAGGGAGGGGCTGCGCTGGGGGTGACTGGGAACACAGTCACAACACAATGGTAGTGGAGGGAGGGGCTGCGCTGGGGGTGACTATGGAACACAGTCACAACATAATGGTAGTGGAGGGAGGGGCTGTGCTGGGGGTGACTGGGAACACAGTCCCAACACAATGGCAGTGGATGGAGGGGCTGCGCTGGGGGTGACTGGGGGTGACTGGGAACACAGTCACAACACAATGGTAGTGGAGGGAGGGGCTGTGCTGGGGGTGACTGGGAACACAGTCCCAACATAATGGTAGTGGAGGGAGGGGCTGCGCTGGGGGTGACTGGGAACACAGTCCCAACACAATGGTAGTGGAGGGAGGGGCTGCGCTGGGGGTGACTGGGGGTGACTGGGAACACAGTCACAACACAATGGTAGTGGAGGGAGGGGCTGTGCTGGGGGTGACTGGGGGTGACTGGGAACACAGTCACAACACAATGGTAGTGGAGGGAGGGGCTGTGCTGGGGGTGACTGGTAACACAGTCACAACATAATGGCAGTGGAGGGAGGGGCTGTGCTGGGGGTGACTGGGAACACAGTCGCAACACAATGGTAGTGGAGGGAGGGGCTGTGCTGGGGGTGACTGGTAACACAGTCGCAACACAATGGTAGTGGAGGGAGGGGCTGTGCTGGGGTTGACTGGGGGTGACTGGGAACACAGTCGCAACACAATGGTAGTGGAGGGAGGGGCTGTGCTGGGGGTGACTGGGAACACAGTCCCAACACAATGGTAGTGGAGGGAGGGGCTGTGCTGGGGGTGACTGGGAACACAGTCCCAACACAATGGTAGTGGAGGGAGGGGCTGTGCTGGGGGTGACTGGGGGTGACTGGGAACACAGTCCCAACACAATGGTAGTGGAGGGAGGGGCTGTGCTGGGGGTGACTGGGGGTGACTGGGAACACAGTCCCAACACAATGGTAGTGGAGGGAGGGGCTGTGCTGGGGGTGACTGGGGGTGACTGGGAAGACAGTCACAACACAATGGTAGTGGAGGGAGGGGCTGTGCTGGGGGTGATTGGGGGTGACTGGGAACACAGTCACAACATAATGGTAGTGGAGGGAGGGGCTGTGCTGGGGGTGACTGGGGGTGACTGGGGGTGACTGGGAACACACAGGACATGACGTTTGTGGATCAAATGGCACTCTAATCCCTACATTCTTCTGACCAGAATCCATAGGCACTATATACGGAATAGGGTACAATTTGTGATTCAGGCTTTGTTTGCAGATTGTTCCTGCTGCGGTATGTTGAATGTGAATAAAGTCGAGAGGGGAAATCAAGGTCAGATTCACAGCTCATGTGGTGAAGGAGACGGAACAGTGAGGTCACTGAAGATATGACATGGATTCATTAAAAGCAGAGACGAAGAGTCAGAAGTCTCTCCAGATATCAGATGTGATAAGGCATCTTCAGTCAATACGGTAACAGTCTTGACACAGAATGATCTACAGCAGAGATCAACTATCTTCCCTCTCTCTCTCTCTCTCTCTCTCTCGCTTCTCTCTTGCAGCGAGCGCTCTAGCCGGTCAATGAATCAAGCTCACAGACTAAAATGATTTTGTAAGCAAAGCAGAAGTCGTAGCCTCCTATTGTGTCTGAGATGCTTGGAAAACGGCCTGGATAGCACTGAGTGATTAGCCTACAGAGAGAAACCACGCATCGCTGCGCTAGCACACCATTACAAAGAGTTGAATTTGACTGAACATCCATACATTAAAACGTGTTGTATTTGCTGGAACATCCATACATACGGGGAGAGAGGGGGGGCGAGCGGGAGAGAGGGGGGGAGAGAAAGAGATGAGAGAGGGGGGAGAGAAAGAGATGAGAGAGGGGGAAGAGAAG
Source organism: Salvelinus fontinalis (assembly GCF_029448725.1). NCBI lineage: Eukaryota > Metazoa > Chordata > Actinopteri > Salmoniformes > Salmonidae > Salvelinus > Salvelinus fontinalis. The sequence goes on from NC_074693.1 coordinate 2,591,342, forward strand.
AGGAGAGGGGGAGAGGGTGAGAGAAGGGAAGAGAGGGTGGAGAGAGCGAGAGAAAGAGATGGGGGAGAGGAGAGGGAGAGAGAGAAGGGGAGTGAGGGGGAGAGAGGGTGAGAGAAGGAGATGAGGGAGGGAGGGAAGGGGAGGGAGGGGGAGAGAGGGGAGAGAAAGGGGAGGCAATGAGAGAGAAGGGGGAGGAAGGGGAGGCAGTGAGAGAGAGGGGGAGGCAGTGAGAGAGGGGGAGGAAGGGGAGGCCGTGAGAGAGAGGGGGAGGCAGTGAGAGAGAGGGGGAGGAAGGGGAGGCAGTGAGAGAGAGGGGAGGCAGTGAGAGAGAGGGGGAGGAAGGGGAGGCAGTGAGAGAGAGGGGGAGGCAGTGAGAGATAATAATTTGAAGGCAGAGCGTGTGTCAGCGGAAGACGTGCCTCAGAAAGCATCAGGGCAGCAGTTCTGAGATGAAAACAGGTGTGCCACACGCTATCATGTCCTGAGGGAAACAGAGCCTTTGATGTTCTCTAAGAGGAACCATTGTTGGTGATGACGGCACCTTTTCCCAGTTTCTCTTTTCAATACCGTGACGGATCCATTGTGATGGTGTGGTGTTCTGAGCAGCTTGTCCCAGACTCTCAGACAAGTTTGGATTCATTTCATTTAAAGAGAAGCCATCCAGGTGAGGCGGAGTGGAGAGAAAATACATGGAGCTAAAACGCTAGCTGTGTACCAATACTCATAGTAACCTCACTAACCATACGAACCTCACTAACCATACTAACCTCACTAACCATACGAACCTCACTAACCATACTAATCTCACTAACCATACGAACCTCACTAACCATACTAACCTCACTAACCATACGAACCTCACTAACCATACTAACCATACGAACCTCACTAACCATACTAACCATACTAACCTCATTAACCTCACTAACCATACTAACCTCACTAACCATACTAACCATACTAACCTCATTAACCTCACTAACCATACTAACCTCACTAACCATACTAACCATACTAACCTCACTAACCATACTAACCATACTAACCTCATTAACCTCACTAACCATACTAACCTCACTAACCATACTAACCATACTAACCTCACTAACCATACTAACCTCACTAACCATACTAACCATACTAACCTCACTAACCATACTAACCATACTAACAATACTAACCATACTAACCATACTAACCATACTAACTACACTAGCCATAATAACCATACTAACCATACTAACCATACTAACAATACTAACCATACTAGCAATACTAATCATACAAACTACACTAGCCATACTAACCATACTAACCATACTAACCTCACTAACCATACTAACCATACTAACAATACTAACCATACTAACCTCACTAACCATACTAACCATACTAACAATACTAACCTCACTAACCATACTAACCATACTAACAATACTAACAATACTAACCATACTAACAATACTAACCATACTAACCTCACTAACCATACTAACCATACTAACCATACTAACCTCACTAACCATACTAACCATACTAACAATACTAACCATATTAACTACACTAGCCATACTAACCATACTAACCATACTAACCATACTAACCTCACTAACCATACTAACCATACTAACCATACTAACCATACTAACAAAACTAACCATACTAACTACACTAGCCATACTAACCATACTAACCATACTAACCATACTAACCATACTAACAATACTAACAAAACTAACCATACTAACTACACTAGCCATACTAACCATACTAACCATACTAACCTCACTAACCATACTATCCTCCCTAACCATACTAACCATACTAACCATACTAGACTCACTAACCAAACTAACCATACTAACCATACTAACCATACTAACCATACTAACCTCATTAACCATACTAACCATACTAACCATACTAACCATACTAGCCATACTAACCTCACTAACCATACTAACCATACTAACCATACTGACAATACTAACCATACTAACCGTACTAACTTCCTCGAACCATACTAACCATACTAACCACACTAACCTCATTAACCATACTAACCATACTAACCATACTAGCCATACTAACCTCACTAACCAAACTAACCATACTAACCATACTAACCATACTAACCATACTAACCTCATTAACCATACTAACCATACTAACCATACTAGCCATACTAACCTCACTAACCATACTAACCATACTGACAATACTAACCAGACTAACCTCACTAACCATACTAACCATACTAACAATACTAACCATACTAACCTCACGGGCCATACTAACAATACTAACCATACTAACCATACTAACCATACTAGCCATACTAACCATACTAACCATACTAACCATACTAACCATACCAACCTCACTAACCATACGAACAATACTAACAAAACTAACAATACTAACCTCACTAACCATACTAACAATACTAACCATACTAACAATACTAACCATACTAACAATCCTTACCATACTAACCATACTAACCATACTAACCATACTAACCATACTAACCATACCAACCTCACCAACCATACGAACCATACTAACAATACTAACAATACTAACCTCACTAACCATACTAACAATACTAACCATACTAACCTCATTAACCATACTAACCATACTAACCATACTAACCTCATTAACCATACTAACCTCACGGACCATACTAACAATACTAACCATAGTAACCATACTAACCATACTAACCATACTAACCTCACTACCCATACTAACCATACTAACCATACTAACCATACTAACCATACTAACCATACTAACCTCACTACCCATATTAAGCATACTAACCTCACTACCAATGCTAACCATACAAACTATACTAACCATACTAACTATACTAACCATACTAACCGCACTACCCATACTAACCATACTAACCTTACTAGCCATACTAGCCATACTAACCATACTAACCATACTAACCATACTAACCTCACTACCCATACTAACTATAGAAACTATACCAACTATACTAACCATACTAACTATACTAGCCATACTAACCATACTAACCATACTAACTATACTAACCATACTAACTATACTAGCCATACTAACCAAGCTAACTACACTAGCAATACTAACCATATTTAACCTCACTAACCATAGTAACTATACTAACCATACCAACTATACTAACTAACCAACTATACAAACTATACTAACCATACTAACTATACTAACCATACTAACTATACTAGCCATACTAACTACACTAGCCATACTAACCATACTAACCATACTAACCATGCTAACCATACTAACCTCACTAGCCATACTAACTATACAATCCATACTAACTATACTAACCATACTAACAATCCTAACCATACTACCCATACTAACCATGCTAACCATACTAACCATACTAACCATACTAACCTCGTAAACCAGACTAACCATACTAACCATACTAACCATACGAACCATACGAACCATACTAACCATACTAACCATACTAACCCTACTAACCATACTAACCATACTAACCATACTAGCTATACTAACCTCACTACCCATACTAACCATGCTAACTATACTAACTATACTAACCATACTAACCATAGTAACCATACAAACCATACTAACTATACTAACCTGACTAACCATACTAAACATGCTAACCCTACTAACCATACTAACCATACTAACCATGCTAACCATACTAACCATACTAACCCCACTACCCATACTAACCATACTAACCATACTAACCTCACTACCCATACTAACCATACTAACCATACTACGCTCAATACCCATACTAACCAATCTAACTACACTAACCATACTAACCATACTAACCATACTAACCTCACTAACTATACTAACCATACTAACCATACTAACCATACTACCTATACTAACCATACTAACCTCACTACCCATACTAAGCATACTAACCTCACTACCCATACCAACCATACTAACCATACTAACCATACTACACATACTAACTACACTAGCCATACTAGCCAAACTAACTACACTAGCCATACTAACCATACTAACCTCAATAACCATGGTAACTATACTAACCATACTAACTATACTAACTAACCATACTAACCAACTATACAAACTATACAAACTATACTAACCATACTAGCCATACTAACTACGCTAGCCATACTAAATATACTAACCATACTAGCCATACTAACTACACTAGCCATACTAACAATACTAGCCATACTAAATATACTAAACATACTAGCCATACTAACTACACTAGCCATACTAACTACGCTAGCCATACTAAATATACTAACCATACTAGCCATACTAACCATACTAACCTCACTAACCGTACCAACCTCGCTAACCATACTAACTGTACTAACCTCACTAACCATACCAACCTCACTAACCATACTAACTGTACTAACCTCACTAACCATACTAACCATACGAACCATACTAGCCATACAAACTATACTAACGTCACTAACCATACTAACCATACTAACCATGCTAACCTCACTAACCTCACTAACCTCACTGCCCACGCTAACTGTACTAACATTACTAACCTTACTAACCATACTAACCTCACTAACCTCACTAACCATACTAACCATACTAACCTCACTAACCTCACTAACCATACTAACCATACTAACCTCACTAACCATACTAACCATACTAGCCATACCAACCAAACTAACAATACTAACCATACTAACCTCATTAACCTTACTAACCATACTAACAATACTAACCATACTAACCTCATTAACCATACTAACCATACTAACCATACTAACCTCATTAACCATACTAACCTCACGGACCATACTAACAATACTAACCATACTAACCATACTAACCTCACTACCCATACTAACCATACTAACCATACTAACCATACTAACCTCACTACCCATATTAAGCATACTAACCTCTCTACCAATGCTAACCATACAAACTATACTAACCATACTAACTATACTAACCATACTAACCGCACTACCCATACTAACCATACTAACCTCACTAGCCATACTAGCCATACTAACCATACTAACCTCACTACCCATACTAACTATAGAAACTATACTAACTATACTAACCATACTAACTATACTAGCCATACTAACCATACTAACCATACTAACTATACTAACCATACTAACTATACTAGCCATACTAACCAAGCTAACTACACTAGCAATACTAACCATATTTAACCTCACTAACCATAGTAACTATACTAACCATACCAACTATACTAACTAACCAACTATACAAACTATACTAACCATACTAACTATACTAACCATACTAACTATACTAGCCATACTAACTACACTAGCCATACTAACCATACTAACCATACTAACCATGCTAACCATACTAACCTCACTAGCCATACTAACTATACAATCCATACTAACTATACTAACCATACTAACAATCCTAACCATACTACCCATACTAACCATGCTAACCATACTAACCATACTAACCATACTAACCTCGTAAACCAGACTAACAATACTAACCATACTAACCATACGAACCATACTAACCATACTAACCATACTAACCATACTAACCATACTAACCCTACTAACCCTACTAACCATACTAGCTATACTAACCTCACTACCCATACTAACCTCACTAACCATACTAACCATACTAACCATGCTAACCATACTAACCTCACTAGCCATACTAACTATACAATCCATACTAACTATACTAACCATACTAACAATCCTAACCATACTACCCATACTAACCATGCTAACCATACTAACCATACTAACCATACTAACCTCGTAAACCAGACTAACAATACTAACCATACTAACCATACGAACCATACTAACCATACTAACCATACTAACCATACTAACCCTACTAACCCTACTAACCATACTATATATACTAACCTCACTACCCATACTAACCATACTAACTATACTAACTATACTAACCATACTAACCATACTAACCTCACTACCCATATTAAGCATACTAACCTCTCTACCAATGCTAACCATACAAACTATACTAACCATACTAACTATACTAACCATACTAACCGCACTACCCATACTAACCATACTAACCTCACTAGCCATACTAGCCATACTAACCATACTAACCTCACTACCCATACTAACTATAGAAACTATACTAACTATACTAACCATACTAACTATACTAGCCATACTAACCATACTAACCATACTAACTATACTAACCATACT
>NC_074693.1:2602604-2705104 GCF_029448725.1 Salvelinus fontinalis
ACCCAGTTATAGATCCAGTTATAAACCCAGTTATAGACCCAGTTATAGATCCAGTTATAGACCAAGTTATAGACCCAGTTATAGACCCAGTTATAGATCCAGTTATAGACCAAGTTATAGACCCAGTTATAGACCCAGTTATAGACCAAGTTATAGACCCAGTTATAGACCCAGTTATAGACCCAGTTATAGACCAAGTTATAGACCCAGTTATAGATCCAGAATTAGACCCAGCTATAGACCCAGTTATAGACCCAGCTATAGACCCAGTTATAGACCCAGTTATAGACCAAGTTATAGACCCAGCTATAGACCCGGTTATAGACCCAGATATAGACCCAGCTATAGACCCAGTTATAGATCCAGCTATAGACCAAGTTATAGACCCAGCTATAGACCCGGTTATAGACCCAGCTATAGACCCAGAATTAGACCCAGCTATAAACCCTGTTATAGACCCAGATATAGATCCAGCTATAGACCCAGTTATAGACCCAGTTATAGACCCAGAATTAGACCCAGCTATAAACCCTGTTATAGACCCAGATATAGATCCAGCTATAGACCCAGTTATAGACCCAGTTATAGACCCAGCTATAGACCCAGTTGTAGACCCAGCTATAGACCCAGCTATAGACCCAGCTATAAACCCAGTTATAGACCCAGTTATAGATCCAGCTATTGACCAAGTTATAGACCCAGCTATAGACCCAGAATTAGACCAAGCTATAAACCCTGTTATAGACCCAGTTATAGACCCAGCTATAGACCAAGTTATAGACCCAGTTATAGACCCAGCTATAGACCCAGTTATAGACCCAGAATTAGACCCAGTTATAGACCCAGAATTAGACCCAGCTATAGACCCAGTTATAGACCCAGTTATAGACCCAGCTATAGACCCAGTTGTAGACCCAGCTATAGACCCAGCTATAGACCCAGCTATAAACCCAGTTATAGACCCAGAATTAGACCCAGCTATAGACCCAGCTATAGACCCAGCTGTAGACCCAGTTATAGACCCAGCTATAGACCCAGCTATAGACCCAGTTATAGACCCAGTTATAGACCCAGCTATAGACCCAGTTGTAGACACAGCTATAGACCCAGTTATAGACCCAGTTATAGACCCAGCTATAGACCCAGTTATAGACCCAGCTATAGACCCAGTTATAGACCCAGTTATAGACCCAGTTATAGACCCAGCTATAGACCAAGTTATAGACCCAGTTATAGACCCAGTTATAGACCCAGCTATAGACCCAATTGTAGACCCAGATATAGACCCAGTTACAGACCCAGCTATAGAAATTGTTTCATGGGTATCATGACTTCCGCCGAAGTCGATGCCTCTCCTTGTTCGTTCGACGGTTGGCGTCGCCGGTCTTCTAGCCATAATCGATCTACTTTTCATGTTCCATTTGTTTTGTCTTGTGTTCCCACACACCTGGTTTCAATTCCATCGTTACATGTTGTGTCTTTAACCCTCTGTTCCCCCCCATGTCCTTGTCCAGGAACTGTTTATTGTAGTGCTTGTGCACGTTATGCTGGTGTGTAACGGGTATTGTTTACCCATTGATTTATTTGTTCTGTTTACAGGGGTTTTATTTATGAAACTGCACCGTTGTAAATCAGTTTTTGCTCTCCTGCGCCTGACTTCTCTGCCCCCCAGTACGCACCCGCTACAATGGGTCTCGTCTCGTGTATTATTTAGAGGTTTACACCTTGCACTTTTGTTTGGGTGGAGAAATAAAAACCTGTCACGTCCTGACCATAGTTCTTGTATGTTTTGCTTGTTTTTGTGTTGGTCAGGACGTGAGCTGGGTGGGAATTCTATGTTGTGTGTCTAGTTTGTCTGTTTCTGTGTCCAGCCTAATATGGTTCTCAATCAGAGACAGCTGTCAATCGTTGTCCCTGATTGAGAATCATATATAGGGGGCTTGTTTTCTGTTGGGATTTGGTGGGTGATTGTTTCCCGTCTCTGTGTTTGTGTTCTGCACCAGATAGGACTGTCTCGGTTTTCACGTTTGTTGTTTTGTATTGTTGTAAGTGTTTACAGTCCGTTATATTAAACATGTTGAACACTAACTGCGCTGCATTTTGGTCCTCTTCTTCATTCCAGGAAGAAAGCCGTGACAGAATCACCCACCCAACTCGGACCAAGCAGCGTGGCTACGGGCAGCGACAGCAGCAGCAGCGGCCAACTACACAGGACTCCTGGACATGGGAGGAAATTTTGGAGGGTAAAGGACCCTGGGCTAAGGTTGGAGAGAATCGCCGCTCTCAGGAGGAGATGGAGGCAGCTAAAGCCCAGGAGCGGTGGTATGAGGAGGCAGCACGGAAGCGTGGCTGGAAACCCGTGAAGAAACCCCAAAAATGTATTGGGGGGGGGGGATAAAGGGTAGTGTGGCGGATAAAGGGTAGTGTGGCGAAGGCTGGTAGGAGACCTGCGCCCACTTCCCATGCTTACCGTGGAGAGCGGGAGTACTCAGTTGTACTCAGCTGAGGGCACGCCCTGAGGTGCGTGCCCTCAGTCCGGTACCACCAGTTCCGGCACCACGCACCAGGCCTATAGTGCGCTTTGAGAATCCAGTGTGCCCTGTTCCTGCTCCCCGCACTAGTCTTGAAGTGCGTGTCTCCAGTCCGGTACCATCAGTTCCGGCACCACGCACCAGGCCTACTGTGCTTCTCAGCAGGTCAGAGTCGGCCGTCTGCCCAACGCCGCATGCACTGCTCGTCTGCCCAACGCCGCCTGCACTGCTCGTCTGCCCAGCGCCGTCTGAGCTGCCTGCCTGCCCAGCACCGTCTGAGCCATCCGTCTGCCCAGCGCCGTCTGAGCCATCCGTCTGCCCAGCGCCGTCTGAGCCATCCGTCTGCCAAGCGCCGTCTGAGCCATCCGTCTGCCCGGCCCCGTCTGAGCCATCCGTCTGCCCAGCGCCGTCTGAGCCATCCGTCTGCCCAGCTCTGGCGGCTCAGCGCCGTCTGAGCCATCCCAGCGCCGTCTGAGCCATCCGTCTGCCCAGCGCCGTCTGAGCCATCCGTCTGCCCAGCGCCGTCTGAGCCATCCGTCTGCCCAGCGCCGTCTGAGCCATCTGTCTGCCCAGCGCCGTCTGAGCCATCCGTCTGCCCAGCGCCGTCTGAGCCATCCGTCTGCCCAGCGCCGTCTGAGCCATCCGTCTGCCCAGCGCCGTCTGAGCCATCCGTCTGCACAGCACCTTCTGAGCCATCCGTCTGCCCAGCGCCGTCTGAGCCAGTCAGGAGCCGCCAGAGCCGCCAGCCAGTCAGGAGCCGCCAGAGCCGCCAGCCAGTCAGGAGCCGCCAGAGCCGCCAGCCAGTCAGGAGCCGCCAGAGCCGCCAGCCAGTCAGAAGCCGCCAGAGCCGCCAACCAGTCAGAAGCTGCCAGAGCCGCCAGCCAGTCAGGAGCTGCCAGAGCTGCCTTCCAGTCATGAGCTGCCTTCCAGTCATGAGCTGCCTTCCAGTCATGAGCTGCCCCTCAGCACGGAGCTGCCCCTCAATGCTACCCTATTTCATACTGTACTGTATATAGTGCACTACTTTTGACCAGAGCCACATGAGCCCTTGTCAAAAGCAATGCACTATATAGGGAATAGAGTGTCATTTGGGTCACACTTAAATGGACTATTGGCTGTGTCATCTTTCTGCTGCTAAGACCACTAGAGCCCAACTCCTCCTGTTACGTTACAGTAACGTCTGAGACCACTAGTTCCCTACTCCTCCTGTTACGTTAAAGTAACGTCTGAGACCAGTAGAGCCTTACTCCTCCTGTTACGTTACAGTAACGTCTGAGACCACTAGAGCCCTACTCCTCCCGTTACATTACAGTAACGTCTGAGACCACTAGAGCCCTACTCCTCTTGTTACGTTACAATAACGTCTGAGACCACTAGAGCCCAACTCCTCTTGTTACGTTACAGTAACGTCTGAGACCACTAGAGCCCTACTCCTCCTGTTACGTTACAGTAACGTCTGAGACCACTAGAGCCCTACTCCTCCCGTTACGTTACAGTAACGTCTGAGACCACTAGAGCCCTACTCCTCCCGTTACATTACAGTAACGTCTGAGACCACTAGAGCCCTACTCCTCTTGTTACGTTACAATAACGTCTGAGACCACTAGAGCCCTTCTCCTCTTGTTACGTTACAGTAACGTCTGAGACCACTAGAGCCCTACTCCTCCTGTTACGTTACAGTAACGTCTGAGACCACTAGAGCCCTACTCCTCCCGTTACGTTACAGTAACGTCTGAGACCACTAGAGCCCTACTCCTCCCGTTACGTTACAGTAACGTCTGAGACCACTAGAGCCCTTCTCCTCCCGTTACGTTACAGTAACGTCTGAGACCACTAGAGCCCTACTCCTCCCGTTACGTTACAGTAACGTCTGAGACCAGTAGAGCCCTACTCCTCCTGTTACATTACAGTAACGTCTGAGACCACTAGAGCCCTACTCCTCCTGTTACATTACAGTAACGTCTGAGACCAGTAGAGCCCTTCTCCTCCCGTTACATTACAGTAACGTCTGAGACCACTAGAGCCCTACTCCTCCTGTTACGTTACAGTAACGTCTGAGACCAGTAGAGCCCTACTCCTCCCGTTACGTTACAGTGAAGAAGGAGCTACAGCTTAGGAGTGTTCTCATCTTTCTGTCTAGTCATGTCATTACAGGCCCAAAACCTGGATGGTGATTTAACCTTTAATTTCCCAAATGGAACCCTATTCCTTATAGTCCTCTTCTTTTGACTAGGTCCTTGATCATGGCCCATAAGGCTCTGGTCAAAAGTAGTGCACTACTTAGGTAATGGGTTGTAATTTAGGCAGCAATCCTTAGAGTCTGGGATAGTGAACTCAAGGTTACCTTGCCAGGCTGCGTGTCAATGGAGACATTGTCCTGGTAGGACAAAAGCAATTCAAGAATGTTATTACCATTCAAATTAGAACATATAGGAGGGCCCCGCCTCTCTGATTGGTGAAATAATGGTAGTCATTTGTCTAGCTCTCAGAGACCTTTCATATCCCATTCATGTCTTATTAGCCCCACATGCATCATCATCACACTGTCATTAAAAAGAAAAAATCTAATTGATTCTGAGAAGAAAAAAGCAATGGTCCAGGTAGAGGTGGAGGGTGGTAGTATAGAGTGTGTCTGAAATAGCACCTTATTCACTATATAGTGCACTACTTTGACCATTTGGGCAATGTATAAGGAATAGGGTGCCATTTTGGATGCAACCTACTGTCATTTATCAGAGCTTTGGCCTTTTCTGATGATGACTTTTCTTTTAGTATTGGTCTTCCTGTGCAGTCAGACATACGGAGACCCAAAAGGGACATACATCCTTATCAGACATCAGCAGCTAACGGCTAGGACGTGCTGTATAACAATGACTAAAGCATATTACAGCACCTGTGATTAATGCGTGGTGTGTGATTAATGCGTGGTGAGTCTGTGGGGAGACACGTTCTCTCAAGTTTTATTCCGAACACATCACAGCGTTGCTAGCTGATTGGTCGGAGATGGAAGACGGATGATGATGACGATGATGATGACTTCGGGTAGAAATGCAAACTTTTTGCAACGTTGAGTGATTTTTTTCTTGAAAAGATACTATTTTAAAATTACGTTTAGGATAATGACGGTTGCATTATCGAAGTGGCACTGTAGTCTTGGAACAGAACCTGCTGTTTATATCAATATTAAAATCAACAAACATTGGGAATCGTAAAGAAAGGAGGACCAAGGCACTCTTCATATAATGAATTAAACTACCTTTATTTGTATGGCACGTTCAATGGAAACAAAGTTTAAAAACTCTGAGGCGTTTCGGCTGCATGGCCTTCGTCGGGGAGTTTGTTAGGAATGCCTGGATTTCCCATCAGAACGTTAAATAAGTAGAACTGAAGTAGAAGTTCAGTTTCAGTGAAAGTTCATGAGAACAGAACCTGATAGAAGGTGTCTCTTCTCCTCGTACTGGATGGTAGTTGGCTGGTTGTTACCCTCAGAAGGGTTTCAGGAGAACCTGATAGAAGGTGTCTCTTCTCCTCATACTGGATGGTAGTTGGCTGGTTGTTACCCTCAGAAGGGTTTCAGGAGAACCTGATAGAAGGTGTCTCTTCTCCTCGTACTGGATGATAGTTGGCTGGTTGTTACCCTCAGAAGGGTTTCAGGAGAACAGAACCTGATAGAAGGTGTCTCTTCTCCTCGTACTGGATGGTAGTTGGCTGGTTGTTCCCCTCAGAAGGGTTTCAGGAGAACAGAACCTGATAGAAGGTGTCTCTTCTCCTCGTACTGGATGGTAGTTGGCTGGTTGTTACCCTCAGAAGGGTTTCAGGAGAACAGAACCTGATAGAAGGTGTCTCTTCTCCTCGTACTGGATGGTAGTTGGCTGGTTGTTACCCTCAGAAGGGTTTCAGGAGAACCTGATAGAAGGTGTGTCTTCTCCTCGTACTGGATGATAATTGGCTGGTTGTTACCCTCAGAAGGGTTTCAGGAGAACCTGATAGAAGGTGTCTCTTCTCCTCGTACTGGATGGTAGTTGGCTGGTTGTTACCCTCAGAAGGGTTTCAGGAGAACAGAACCTGATAGAAGGTGTCTCTTCTCCTCGTACTGGATGGTAGTTGGCTGGTTGTTACCCTCAGAAGGGTTTCAGGAGAACCTGATAGAAGGTGTCTCTTCTCCTCGTACTGGATGGTAGTTGGCTGGTTGTTACCCTCAGAAGGGTTTCAGGAGAACAGAACCTGATAGAAGGTGTCTCTTCTCCTCGTACTGGATGGTAGTTGGCTGGTTGTTACCCTCAGAAGGGTTTCAGGAGAACCTGATAGAAGGTGTGTCTTCTCCTCGTACTGGATGGTAGTTGGCTGGTTGTTACCCTCAGAAGGGTTTCAGGAGAACAGAACCTGATAGAAGGTGTGTCTTCTCCTCGTACTGGATGGTAGTTGGCTGGTTGTTACCCTCAGAAGGGTTTCAGGAGAACAGAACCTGATAGAAGGTGTCTCTTCTCCTCGTACTGGATGGTAGTTGGCTGGTTGTTACCCTCAGAAGGGTTTCAGGAGAACAGAACCTGATAGAAGGTGTCTCTTCTCCTCGTACTGGATGGTAGTTGGCTGGTTGTTACCCTCAGAAGGGTTTCAGGAGAACAGAACCTGATAGAAGGTGTCTCTTCTCCTCGTACTGGATGGTAGTTGGCTGGTTGTTACCCTCAGAAGGGTTTCAGGAGAACAGAACCTGATAGAAGGTGTGTCTTCTCCTCGTACTGGATGGTTGTTGGCTGGTTGTTACCCTCAGAAGGGTTTCAGGAGAACCTGATAGAAGGTGTCTCTTCTCCTCGTACTGGATGGTAGTTGGCTGGTCGTTACCCTCAGAAGGGTTTCAGGAGAACCTGATAGAAGGTGTCTCTTCTCCTCGTACTGGATGGTAGTTGGCTGGTTGTAACCCTCAGAAGGGTTTCAGGAGAACAGAACCTGATAGAAGGTGTCTCTTCTCCTCGTACTGGATGGTAGTTGGCTGGTTGTTACCCTCAGAAGGGTTTAAGGAGAACCTGATAGAAGGTGTGTCTTCTCCTCGTACTGGATGGTAGTTGGCTGGTTGTTACCCTCAGAAGGGTTTCAGGAGAACCTGATAGAAGGTGTCTCTTCTCCTCGTACTGGATGGTAGTTGGCTGGTTGTTACCCTCAGAAGGGTTTCAGGAGAACCTGATAGAAGGTGTCTCTTCTCCTCGTACTGGATGGTAGTTGGCTGGTTGTTACCCTCAGAAGGGTTTCAGGAGAACAGAACCTGATAGAAGGCGTCTCTTCTCCTCGTACTGGATGGTAGTTGGCTGACCTCAGAAGGTCCACTATGATAAGCAGTCTATTCTTCCCCTCAGAGTCCTCCAAACAGCAGTCTGACAGAGAGACTCATAATTGATCTGTTAGACAGAACCCAACGACTGTAAATGAAGCAGCTCAATGTGCCATTGACATCCAATTTAATTGCATTTTTCCAAGTCCCCAACCGATGCTGTAAAACAACGTTCAGTCGATGGCCGAACCAGTCACCCTCTCTTTTGCTCCCTTTTCACGTTTCCTTCCTTTGTAGTACTCTGAAGTCATGACAATGCGGCCTGTAAACCCCTAGAGAGGTATTGTACAGTGGAGGCTGGTGGAAGAAGCTATTGAAGGACGGGCTCATTGTACCGGCTGGAATAGTATAGAAGAAACGGAGCCAAACACGTGGTTTCCATATGATTGATGTGTTTGTTACCGTTCCATTTATTCCATTCTAGCCATGACAACGAGCCTGTCCTCCTGTAGCTCCTCCCACCAGCCTCCACTGCTACTGTAGCTATTAAATATCCAGCAGTAGAAATAGAAAACTGTGCTGTCAGCTTGTGAGTCCAGACCAGACCAGACCAGTAGAGTCCAGACCAGACCAGTCCAGACCAGACCAGTCCTTACCAGTAGAGTCCAGACCAGACCAGATCAGACCAGTAGAGTCCAGACCAGACCAGACCAGACCATTATAGTCCAGACCAGACCAGACCATACCAGTATAGTCAAGACGATACCAGTCCAGACCAGTGTAGTCCAGACCAGACCATACCAGACCATACCAGACCAGACCAGACCAGACCATACCAGACCATACCAGACCGGACCAGACCAGACCAGACCTGTCCAGACCAGTCCAGACCAGACCAGACCAGTAGAGTCCAGACCAGACCAGACCAGTAGAGTCCAGACCAGTCCAGACCAGTAGAGTCCACACCAGTCCAGACCAGACCAGTAATGTCCAGACCAGTAATGTCCAGACCAGTAAAGTCCAGACCAAACCAGTCCAGTCCAGAACAGTAAAGTCCAGACCAGACCAGTCCAGACCAGACCAGTAATGTCCAGTCCAGTCCAGACTAGTACAGTACAGACCAGTAATGTCCAGTCCAGACCAGACCAGTCCAAACCAGTAATGTCCAGTCCAGACCAGACAAGTCCAGTCCAGACCAGTAATGTCCAGTCCAGTCCAGACTAGTACAGTCCAGACCAGTAATGTCCAGTCCAGACCAGACCAGTAAAGTCCAGTCCAGACCAGTCCAGACGAGTAAAGTCCAGACCAGTCCAGTCCAGACCAGTAAAGTCCAGTCCAGACCAGTAATGTCCAGTCCAGACCAGACCAGTAAAGTCCAGTCCAGACCAGTAAAGTCCAGACCAGTCCAGTCCAGAACAGTAAAGTCCAGTCCAGACCAGTAATGTCCAGTCCAGTCCAGTCCAGACCAGTAATGTCCAGTCCAGATCAGTACAGTGTAGAACAGTAAAGTCCAGACCAGTCCAGTCCAGACCAGTCCAGTCCATACCAGACCAGTCCAGTCCAGATCAGTAGAGTGTAGAACAGTAATGTCCAGTCCAGACCAGTCCAGTCCAGACCAGTCCAGTCCAGTCCAGATCAGTCCAGTCCAGACCAGTCCAGTCCAGATCAGTAGAGTGTAGAACAGTAATGTCCAGTCCAGACCAGACCAGTCCAGTCCAGATCAGTAGAGTGTAGAACAGTAATGTCCAGTCCAGACCAGACCAGTCCAGTCCAGACCAGACCAGTCCAGACCAGTAATGTCTAGTCCAGTCCAGATCAGTAGAGTGTAGAACAGTAGAGCACAGTGATATTAGTGACCTGGTGCCTAAAACACATTGAACTTGCATTGTTTCTCACAACGTGGTGAAAATGGATTCCCCTGGAACATGAAACAGTAGTACCTCAGTGACTGTTACTAAGAAAAATGATGGATCACAAGGGGACGGAGACAATTGGATTTCAGCAACATTATGTAATTGAAACGGTGCTTGGAGTACAAGAGAACGTCTCAGGTTACACTCTCCCTCCTCCTTCTCCTTCTCCTTCCATTCCTCATTGTCCTACTCCTACTCTCTCCTTCTCTTTCCTGCCTCCTCCTCTATCCTCCTCCTGCCTCCACCTCCTCTATCCTCCTCCTGCCTCCACCTCCTCTCTCCTCCTCCTCTCTCCTCCTCTCTCCCTCCTCCTCCTCTCTGCCTCCTCATCTCTCTACCTCCTCATCTCTCTGCCTCCTCCTCTCTCCTCCTCCTCTCTCCTCCTCCTCTCTCCTCCTCCTCTCTCCTCCTCCTCTCTCCTCCTTATCTCTTTGCCACCTCCTCTCTCCTCCTCCTCCTCTCTGCCTCCTCCTCTCTCATCCTTATCTCTCTGCCTCCTCCTCTCTCCTCCTCCTCTCTCCTCCTCCTCTCTGCCTCCTCCTCTCTCCTATTCCTCTCTCCTCTTCTCTCCTAATCCTACTCTCTGCCTCCTCCTTTCTCTGCCTCCTCCCTGCCTCATCCTCTCTCCTCCTCCTCTCTGCCTCCTCCTCTCTGCCTCCTCCTCTATCCTCCTCCTCTCTCCTCCTCCTCCCTGCCTCCTCCTCTCTCCTCCTCCTCCCTGCCTCTTCCTCTCTCCTCATCCTCTCTGCCTCCTCCTCCTCTCTGCCTCCTCCTCTCTCATCCTCCTCCCTGCCTCCTCCTTTCTCCGCCTCCTCCCTGCCTCCTCCTCTCTGCCTCCTCCTCTCTCCCTTCTCCTCCTCTCTGCATCCTCCTCTCTCCTCCTCTCCCTCCTCCTCCCTGCCTCCTCCTCTCTCCTCCTCCTCCTCTCTGCCTCCTCCTCTCTCCTTCTCCTCTCTCCTCCTCCTCTCTCCTTCTCCTCTCTCCTTCTCCTCTCTCCTCCTCCTCTCTCCTTTCCTCTCTCCTCCTCCTCCCTGCCTCCTCCTCTCTCCTCCTCCTCCCTGCCTCCTCCTCCCTGCCTCCTCCTCTCTCCTCCTCCTCCTCCTCTCTGCCTCCTCCTCTCTCCTCCTCCTCTCTCCTCCTCCTCTCTCCTCCTCCTCCTCCCTCCTCCTCCTCTCTCCCTCCTCCTCCTCTCTCCTCCTCCTCTATCCTCCTCCTCTCTCCTCCTCCTCTCTCTTCCTCCTCCCTGCCTCCTCCTCTCTCCTCCTCCCTGCCTCTTCCTCTCTCCTCCTCCTCTCTGCCTCCTCCTCCTCTCTGCCTCCTCCTCTCTCATCCTCCTCCCTGCCTCCTCCTTTCTCCGCCTCCTCCCTGCCTCCTCTCTCCCTCCTCCTCCTCTCTGCCTCCTCCTCTCTCCCTCCTCCTCCTCTCTCCTCCTCCTCCTCCCTCCTCCTCCTCTCTCCCTCCTCCTCCTCTCTCCTCCTCCTCTCTGCCTCCTCCTCTCTGCCTCCTCCTCTCTCCTCCTCCTCCTCCTCTCTGACTCCTCCTCTCTCCTTCTCCTCTCTCCTCCTCCTCTCTGCCTCCTCCTCTATCCTCCTCCTCTCTCCTCCTCCTCTCTCCTCCTCCTCTCTCCCTCCTCCTCCTCTCTGCCTCCTCCTCTATCCCTCCTCCTCCTCCTCTCTCCTCCTCCTCCTCCCTCCTCCTCCTCTCTCCCTTCTCCTCTCTCCCTCCTCCTCCTCTCTCCTCCTCCTCTCTGCCTCCTCCTCTCTGCCTCCTCCTCTCTCCTCCTCCTCCTCCTCTCTGACTCCTCCTCTCTTCTTCTCCTCTCTCCTCCTCCTCTCTGCCTCCTCCTCTATCCTCCTCCTCTCTCCTCCTCCTCTCTCCTCCTCCTCTCTCCCTCCTCCTCCTCTCTGCCTCCTCCTCTCTCCCTCCTCCTCCTCTCTCCCTCCTCCTCCTCTCTCCTCCTCCTCCTCCCTCCTCCTCCTCTCTCCCTCCTCCTCCTCTCTCCTCCTCCTCTCTGCCTCCTCCTCTCTGCCTCCTCCTCTCTCCTCCTCCTCCTCCTCTCTGACTCCTCCTCTCTCCTTTTCCTCTCTCCTCCTCCTCTCTGCCTCCTCCTCTATCCTCCTCCTCTCTCCTCCTCCTCTCTCCTCCTCCTCCCTGCAGACAGTTATTCAATCACACATTTTGTAAATCATAAATTAAAATGACAGTCAAAGAAGAGGTCTGTTACAGATATTTAACTGAGACTCAATCTGTATAATATAAACTAAATTAGAAGAGTGGTGTCAGGAAATAGAGAAAGGAAGACAATTACATGTAAGTTGTTTAGCAGATCTCTTATCCAGAGGTATTTACGGTTAGTGTATTCATCTTCAGATAGCTAGGTGGTACAACCACATATTACAGTAGTTAGTATATTCAGATAGCTAGGTGGGACAACCACATATTACAGTAGTTAGTATAGTCAGATAGCTAGGTGGGACAACCACATATCACAGTAGTTAGTATATTCAGATAGCTAGGTGAGACAACCACATATCACAGTAGTTAGTATATTCAGATAGCTAGGTGAGACAACCACATATCACAGTAGTTAGTATATTCAGATAGCTAGGTGAGACAACCACATATCACAGTAGTTAGTATATTCAGATAGCTAGGTGAGACAACCACATATCACAGTAGTTAGTATATTCAGATAGCTAGGTGGGACAACCACATATCACAGTAGTTAGTATATTCAGATAGCTAGGTGGGACAACCACATATCACAGTAGTTAGTATATTCAGATAGCTAGGTGGGAAAACCATATATCACAGTAGTTAGTATATTCATATTCAGATAGCTAGATGAGACAACCACATATCACAGTCATAGTGACTACATTTTTCCTCAATTAAGTAGCCATCAGCAAAGTCAGAGCTAGTTAGACAGTAAAAAGTTAAGTGTGAGTGTTAGTTCGCAATATTTTTTGATACTTCATTTTTGGAGTGTTTTGGAGTGTGTGAGTGGGGGGGGTGCTGGGGTGCGAGCGGGGGGGGGGGGGTTATGGGGTGTGAGTGGGGGGGGGGGGGTGAGCGGGTGCGAGCGGGGGTGCTGTGGGATGATTTAAGGTACTCTTTCAATAGCTAAGGTATCAGATGTTTTCGGGAAAGATGGGCAGGGACTCTGCTGTCCTAGCTTCAGGGGGAAGCTGGTTCCACCATTGGGGTGCCAGGACAGATTAAAGCTTGGACTGGGCTGAGTGGGACCAAGAGACCAGAGGTAGCAAAACGGAGTGCTCGGGTTGGGGTGTAGGTTTTGAGCATAGCTTGAACGTAGGGAGGGGCAGATACTCTTGCTGCTCCGTAGGCAAGTACCGTTGTAGTGGATGCAAGCTTCAACTGGCAATTGGCATTTTATTACCATCCCTATTAGCTGTTGCAAAAGCAGCAGCTACTCTTCCTGGGGTCCACACAAAACATGAAACATGAAATAATACAAAACTTTAATAGACAACAGCTCAAGGACAGAACTACATAAATGATTTATTATTCTACAAAAGGCACACGTAGCCTACATATCAATACATGCACACAAACTATCTAGGTCAAATAGGGGAGAGGTGTTGTGCTGTTCACTTGAGCAATATGAGAAGGAGTGGAGTTCCATGCAATAATGGCTCTATATAATACTGTATAATATATATATATATATATCTATTTAATACCGTACGCTTGCTTGAATTTGTTCTGGATTTGGGGACTGTGAGTTGACCCCTGGTGGCATGTCTGGTGGGGTAAGTGTGTGTGTCATAGCTGTGTGTAAGTTGACTATGAAAAGACCCCTGGTGGCATGTCTGGTGGGGTAAGTGTGTGTGTCAGAGTTGTGTGTAAGTTGACTATGAAAAGACCCCTGGTGGCATGTCTGGTGGGGTAAGTGTGTGTGTCATAGCTGTGTGTAAGTTGACTATGAAAAGACCCCTGGTGGCATGTCTGGTGGGGTAAGTGTGTGTGTCATAGCTGTGTGTAAGTTGACTATGAAAAGACCCCTGGTGGCATGTCTGGTGGGGTAAGTGTATGTGTCAGAGCTGTGTGATTTGGGGACTATGAAAAGACCCCTGGTGGCATGTCTGGTGGGGTAAGTGTATGTGTCAGAGCTGTGTGATTTGGGGACTATGAAAAGACCCCTGGTGGCATGTCTGGTGGGGTAAGTGTGTGTGTCAGAGCTGTGTGTAAGTTGACTATGAAAAGACCCCTGGTGGCATGTCTGGTGGGGTAAGTGTGTGTGTCATAGCTGTGTGTAAGTTGACTATGAAAAGACCCCTGGTGGCATGTCTGGTGGGGTAAGTGTGTGTGTCATAGCTGTGTGTAAGTTGACTATGAAAAGACCCCTGGTGGCATGTCTGGTGGGGTAAGTGTGTGTGTCATAGCTGTGTGTAAGTTGACTATGAAAAGACCCCTGGCGGCATGTCTGGTGGGGTAAGTGTGTGTGTCATAGCTGTGTGTAAGTTGACTATGAAAAGACCCCTGGTGGCATGTCTGGTGGGGTAAGTGTGTGTGTCATAGCTGTGTGTAAGTTGACTATGAAAAGACCCCTGGTGGCATGTCTGGTGGGGTAAGTGTATGTGTCAGAGCTGTGTGATTTGGGGACTATGAAAAGACCCCTGGTGGCATGTCTGGTGGGGTAAGTGTATGTGTCAGAGCTGTGTGATTTGGGGACTATGAAAAGACCCCTGGTGGCATGTCTGGTGGGGTAAGTGTATGTGTCAGAGCTGTGTGATTTGGGGACTGTGAAAAGACCCCTGGTGGCATGTCTGGTGGGGTAAGTGTGTGTGTCAGAGCTGTGTGTAAGTTGACTATGAAAAGACCCCTGGTGGCATGTCTGGTGGGGTAAGTGTGTGCGTCAGAGCTGTGTGTAAGTTGACTATGAAAAGACCCCTGGTGGCATGTCTGGTGGGGTAAGTGTGTGTGTCAGAGCTGTGTGTAAGTTGACTATGCAAACAATTTCGGGATTTTCAACACATTAACGTTTCTTTATAAAAAGAAATGATGCAGTCAGTCTCTCCTAAACTCTTAGCCAAGAGAGACTGACATGGACTGTATTTATATCAGCCCTCTGATTACAATGAAGTGCAAGAAGTGCCGCTCCGTTCAGGGCCAGCTGCAGCTTAATATGTTAAAGCTCTGCTCTCCTCTACACTGTTCAAAAGATGGAGACAAAACATGAAAAGCTATATATTTAGGCTATGAAATCCATGTTTTGTCCCTATGGGCATAGTTATGCCTATAGGTCTACAGTGGTGATTGATATGTTATAACTCTGCTCTCTTTTATAGTGTAAAAAGGATGGAGAAAAGCATTTACAGTGTTTATAATTACACAGTCCACACATGTAGTCTTCAAATCCCCCTAACCAGTTGTTTTGCCTTAACGACATCAAGGTGTATTGATTGAATAGCTTAGAAGAGATTACAGGCAAGCCTTCGACAACAGATTGAAATCACCAAAGCAAAGCCCCAAAAAAAACTTCACTGTGCTCAGGGAACTTTAGTTAAGTCGAATCAAAGTTTATTTGTCACGTGCGCCGAATACAACAGGTGTAGACCTTACAGTGAAATGCTTACTTACAGTCTCTAACCAATAGTGCAAAAAAAGTTATTAGGTGAACAATAGATAAGTAAAGAAATAAAACAAGAGTAAAAAGACAGGCTATATACAGTAGCAAGGCTATATACTGTAGCGAGGATATAACAGTAGTGAGGCTACATACAGACACCGGTTAGTCAGGCTGATTGAGGTAGTATGTACATGTAGATATGGTTAAAGTGACTATGCATATATGATGAACAGAGAGCAGCAGTAGCGTAAAAGAGGGGTTGGCGGGTGGTGGGTGGGACACAATGCAGATAGCCCGGTTAGCCAATGTGCGGGAGCACTGGTTGGTCGGCCCAATACAGGTAGTATTTACATTAATGTATAGTTAAAGTGACTATGCATATATGATAAACAGAGAGTAGCAGCAGCATAAAAATTGTTCTTGGGGGAGGGGTTGGGGGGGCACACAATGCAAATAGTCTGGGTAGCCATTTGATTACCTGTTCAGGAGTCTTATGGCTTGTGGTTAAAAACTGTTGAGAAGCCTTTTTGTCCTAGACTTGGGCACTCCGGTAGAACAATCTATGACTGGGGTGGCTGGGGTCTTTGACAATTATTAGGGCCTTCCTCTGACACCGCCTTGTATAGAGGTCCTGGATGGCAGGCAGTTAACCCCAGTGATGTACTGGGCCGTTCACACTACCCTCTGTAGTGCCTTGCGGTCAGAGGCCGAGCAATTGCCGTACCAGGCGGTGATGCAACCAGTCAGGATGCTCTCGATGTTGCAGCTGTAGAACCTTTTGAGGATCTCAGGACACATGTCAAATCTTTTTAGTTTCCTGAGGGGGAATAGGCTTTGGCCCTCTTCACGACTGTCTTGGTGTGTTTGGACCATGATAGTTTGTTGGTGTTGTGGACACCAAGGAACTTGAAGCTCTCAACCTGCTCCACTACAGCCCCGTCGATGAGAATGGGGACGTGCTCGGTGCTCCTTTTCCTGTAGTCCACAATCATCTCCTTTGTCTTGCTCACATTGAGGGAGAGATTGTTGTCCTGGCACCACACTGCCAGGTCTCTGACCTCCTCCCTATAGGCTGTCTTATCGTTGTCGGTGATCAGGCCTACCACTGTTGTGTCGTCTGCAAACTTAATGATGGTGTTGGAGTCGTGCCTGACCATGCAGTCGTGGGTGAACAGGGAGTACAGAAGGGGACTGAGCACGCACCCCTGGGGAGCTCCAGTGTTGAGGATCAGCGTGGCAGATGTGTTGTTGCCTACCCTCACCACCTGGGGGCGGCCCGTCAGGAAAGTCCATGATCCAGTTGCAGAGGGAGGTGTTTAGTCCCAGGGTCCTTAGCTTAGTGATGATCTTGGAGGGCATTATGGTGTTGAGCGCTGAGCTGTAGTCAATGAACACCATTCTCACATAGTGTTCCTTTTGTCCAGGTGGGAAAGGGCAGTATGGAGTGTAATTGAGATTGCATCATCTGTGGATAAAAGTTATTAAATTAACCTCAATATTGGACCCCAGAAAGACCAGCTGTCGCCATAACATAAAATAAATTATACCAAAGCATTATGGAATGCTCATTTCTGATTGATTACAAGGGAAGAATGGACATTAAACCAGATAACGGGACAGTTGGAAAAGATATCATGACTCCTTGCAATCGTGATGCAATAAACACCCACACATGCAGACTGCACTTAATACAAAGTCACAGAAAGATAAACCAACAACCACACAAACTGAAATTGGATCCATTGTGAACGCAGGTGCAAGGAGAAAACATTTAGCTAGCCTTGATTTGTTGTTGCAGAGACATTTGATGACCTAACGTATGCTAACCCCATTCCGTACAAATGTGCGCCACCGCGACATTCAAACAAGGCTGCAATGAAAACCAATGGGACTGTAGCGACTGTTTTGACATCAAAATCGGGGGTGTGAACCACGTTTCTATTCAAGCGTTGGTTGTCATGGTAATGGATCTATAGTATTGGAGAAAAGTTGAAAAAACTGACCCCTTTCGACGCTGTACTTTACATCGTGACGTGTCATGGCGTAACGTACAACACGCATAAAGCAACTAATTCTCTCTTACAGCCTCTCTCCACCAGGTGTAGCACTTCTCTCACCGTTTTAAAACAAGAAATGGACAGTGACGAGGGTAAGGGGGTACGGGGGGATACCTAGTCATTTTTTTGCGTCATCACTGCAAGCTATCATGACTCTCAAAAGCCTCTGTTTACTTCTAAGATCACTTTAGCACCGCCCTAAAAACCCGATTCAAATTCGACACAAACCTCCAAATATGTAATGACACATTATATAAACTCTTTATAGTGTTTTATTTACATTTTAGAGGCGATAAGGTGATAAGTTGGACAGATCGAGTGAAAAAAGCCGTTTTCCCACACGACAACTCTCCTTCTCACTATCACGCAAAAGGTTTCGCTTCCCCACCCGCCATTTTTAAAAATACCCGACGGAGCTCATTGCCTTCTTGAATCATGCAGAGATGGGCATCATGAAGGACTCGTCATTGATTTTGTTGGAAAGGGGAGGAATTGTCCTTTACATTGGTATTGATTATACAGTTGATCTGGAAGTATTACGTTTTTTGGCCGCTAAAATAAGGTTAATTGTATGGACCAACGCGATGTACAAAAGTGAGTGAGTTTACGTTAAAGTGGTGAGTGACGAACAAAATATTTTTGAATTCTGTTGTCATTTCAGCAGATATCCTAGCGACAAACTATTTAGCTACCTTCTAGCCTAATATTTGCTAGCGACAAACTATTTAGCTAGCTTATAGCCTAATGTTTGCTAGCAATGCGATCTCCTCATAGTGAACAGTCAGTGTTGACGTGTCCTGACGACATGCCAGGCATAATCAGCTCATTGTTATGGATGTATCCAAGTGAATGTCAATACAAAGCAGCAACTTTGCTGTTATTCTGGCTGCAGAGCTTGTGACTGTGTTAGCCATAGCATAGATGAGAACATTGCCTATGAGCAACGACTGGGTCGTGTCCATAGATATCAAATGAATCCACCAAAAGATGAGAAAAGCACAAATTCTCGTATATACTGTACATGAAAATATAAACACATACATTTTTATTTCTCCCAGTAAATGTATGCTTTAGTATTGTTTTCTTTGGCAACTGTGGTATCAGCAGGATAAATAAATATAAATATAAATATATATATCTCTGCATTACCTTAGAAAAACACAGCTGCGTCAACCATTATTTCAATAAATAATGTACAGAACGTCCCTTACATATCTCAAGCCCGAATTTCCATCAATTTGAAGGTAATATTCCCAAAGAGATGTAAATGTGTGTGTATGTGTGTGTATGTGTGTAAGGGGAGGGTAATGTGTGAGTTGTGGTGTTCTGCCGTAACGGATGACTGTGGAGAGATAGAGATTGGGACATTGGTGTCACTAACTGATTACACGCAGCTGTTCTTCGTATAATTTCTATAACAATGACAATCAGTCGCCTCATAATAGAGGATAACGTGATTTAACATTCATACAGCATCCTAAATGGCACCCTATTCCCTACACAGTGCACTACTTTTAACCAGAGCCCTATGGCCAATGGCACCCTATTCCCTATATAGTACACTACTTTTGACCACACACCCATTGGGAATAGGGTACCATTTGGGACACATTCCTTGGTAATGGGTAAGCTAGCCAGAGACCTGAAGACTTACTGCTTAGGCTTTAGCTCAGAGGGCTAACATAGTCTTGTACCATGCATGAGACCAGGGGTTTGAACCCTGATACTAGCATACAAGTATAACGTTGGTCATTTTATCCAAGATGCAAATCTGGGGATGTCAAATATTATCTCAGATGTAAGCTGTTTAGGTCTCGTTTATATTTAATAGATTGTATACAATCTTTTAGCTAATTTTATATTAATCTTAGTATTCTTTTCCCAACTCACTACACCTCCAGGTCAGGCTCAGTGTCCTCATAGTCTCTGGTTGGGTTTGAAGTGGTGTTCTAGTCTGTATCCTCCCGGTCTCTGGTTGGGTTTGAAGTGGTGTTCTAGTCTGTATCCTCCTGGTCTCTGGTTGGGATTGAAGTGGTGTTCTAGTCTGTATCCTCCTGGTCTCTGGTTGGGTTTGAAGTGGTGTTCTAGTCTGTATCCTCCTGGTCTCTGGTTGGGTTTGAAGTGGTGTTCTAGTCTGTATCCTCCTGGTTGGGTTTGAAGTGGTGTTCTAGTCTGTATCCTCCTGGTTGGGTTTGAAGTGGTGTTCTAGTCTGTATCCTCCTGGTCTCTGGTTGGGTTTGAAGTGGTGTTCTAGTCTGTATCCTCCCGGTCTCTGGTTGGGTTTGAAGTCGAGTTCTAGTCTGTATCCTCCTGGTCTCTGGTTGGGGTTGAAGTGGTGTTCTAGTCTGTATCCTCTCGGTCTCTGGTTGGGATTGAAGTGGTGTTCTAGTCTGTATCCTCCTGGTCTCTGGTTGGGTTTGAAGTGGTGTTCTAGTCTGTATCCTCCTGGTCTCTGGTTGGGTTTGAAGTGGTGTTCTAGTCTGTATCCTCCTGGTCTCTGGTTGGGTTTGAAGTGATGTTCTAGTCTGTATCCTCCCGGTCTCTGGTTGGGTTTGAAGTGGTGTTCTAGTCTGTATCCTCCCGGTCTCTGGTTGGGTTTGAAGTGGTGTTCTAGTCTGTATCCTCCTGGTCTCTGGTTGGGTTTGAAGTGGTGTTCTAGTCTGTATCCTCCTGGTCTCTGGTTGGGTTTGAAGTGGAGTTCTAGTCTGTATCCTCCTGGTCTCTGGTTGGGTTTGAAGTGGTGTTCTAGTCTGTATCCTCCTGGTCTCTGGTTGGGTTTGAAGTGGTGTTCTAGTCTGTATCCTCCTGGTCTCTGGTTGGGTTTGAAGTGGTGTTCTAGTCTGTATCCTCCTGGTTGGGTTTGAAGTGGTGTTCTAGTCTGTATCCTCCTGGTTGGGTTTGAAGTGGTGTTCTAGTCTGTATCCTCCTGGTCTCTGGTTGGGTTTGAAGTGGTGTTCTAGTCTGTATCCTCCCGGTCTCTGGTTGGGTTTGAAGTGGAGTTCTAGTCTGTATCCTCCTGGTCTCTGGTTGGGTTTGAAGTGGTGTTCTAGTCTGTATCCTCCTGGTCTCTGGTTGGGTTTGAAGTGGTGTTCTAGTCTGTATCCTCCTGGTCTCTGGTTGGGTTGGAAGTGATGTTCTAGTCTGTATCCTCCTGGTCTCTGGTTGGGTTTGAAGTGGTGTTCTAGTCTTTATCCTCCTGGTTGGGTTTGAAGTGGTGTTCTAGTCTGTATCCTCCCGGTCTCTGGTTGGGTTTGAAGTGGTGTTCTAGTCTGTATCCTCCCGATCTCTGGTTGGGTTTGAAGTGGTGTTCTAGTCTGTATCCTCCTGGTCTCTGGTTGGGTTTGAAGTGGTGTTCTAGTCTGTATCCTCCTGGTCTCTGGTTGGGATTGAAGTGGTGTTCTAGTCTGTACCCTCCTGGTCTCTGGTTGGGTTTGAAGTGGTGTTCTAGTCTGTATCCTCCTGGTCTCTGGTTGGGTTTGAAGTGGTGTTCTAGTCTGTATCCTCCTGGTCTCTGGTTGGGTTTGAAGTGGTGTTCTAGTCTGTATCCTCCTGGTTGGGTTTGAAGTGGTGTTCTAGTCTGTATCCTCCTGGTGGGGTTAAGTGGTGTTCTAGTCTGTATCCTCCCGGTCTCTGGTTGGGTTTGAAGTGGTGTTCTAGTCTGTATCCTCCTGGTTGGGTTTGAAGTGGTGTTCTAGTCTGTATCCTCCTGGTCTCTGGTTGGGTTTGAAGTGGTGTTCTAGTCTGTATCCACCCGGTCTCTGGTTGGGTTTGAAGTGGTGTTCTAGTCTGTATGCTCCTGGTCTCTGGTTGGGTTTGAAGTGGTGTTCTAGTCTGTATCCTCCTGGTCTCTGGTTGGGTTTGAAGTGGTGTTCTAGTCTGTATCCTCCCGGTCTCTGGTTGGGTTTGAAGTGGTGTTCTAGTCTGTATCCTCCTGGTTGGGTTTGAAGTGGTGTTCTAGTCTGTATCCTCCCGGTCTCTGGTTGGGTTTGAAGTGGTGTTCTAGTCTGTATCCTCCTGGTCTCTGGTTGGGTTTGAAGTGGTGTTCTAGTCTGTATCCTCCCGGTCTCTGGTTGGGTTTGAAGTGGTGTTCTAGTCTGTATCCTCCCGGTCTCTGGTTGGGTTTGAAGTGGTGTTCTAGTCTGTATCCTCCTGGTCTCTGGTTGGGTTGGAAGTGGTGTTCTAGTCTATATCCTCCTGGTTGGGTTTGAAGTGGTGTTCTAGTCTGTATCCTCCTGGTCTCTGGTTGGGTTTGAAGTGGTGTTCTAGTCTGTATCCTCCTGGTCTCTGGTTGGGTTTGAAGTGGTGTTCTAGTCTGTATCCTCCTGGTCTCTAGTTGGGTTTGAAGTGTTGTTCTAGTCTGTATCCTCCCGGTCTCTGGTTGGGTTTGAAGTGGTGTTCTAGTCTGTATCCTCCCGGTCTCTGGTTGGGTTTGAAGTGGTGTTCTAGTCTGTATCCTCCTGGTCTCTGGTTGGGTTTGAAGTGGTGTTCTAGTCTGTATCCTCCTGGTTGGGTTTGAAGTGGTGTTCTAGTCTGTATCCTCCTGGTCTCTGGTTGGGTTTGAAGTGGTGTTCTCGTCTGTATCCTCCCGGTCTCTGGTTGGGTTTGAAGTGGAGTTCTAGTCTGTATCCTCCTGGTCTCTGGTTGGGTTTGAAGTGGTGTTCTAGTCTGTATCCTCCTGGTCTCTGGTTGGGTTTGAAGTGGTGTTCTAGTCTGTATCCTCCTGGTCTCTGGTTGGGTTTGAAGTGATGTTCTAGTCTGTATCCTCCTGGTCTCTGGTTGGGTTTGAAGTGGTGTTCTAGTCTGTATCCTCCTGGTTGGGTTTGAAGTGGTGTTCTAGTCTGTATCCTCCCGGTCTCTGGTTGGGTTTGAAGTGGTGTTCTAGTCTGTATCCTCCCGATCTCTGGTTGGGTTTGAAGTGGTGTTCTAGTCTGTATCCTCCTGGTCTCTGGTTGGGTTTGAAGTGGTGTTCTAGTCTGTATCCTCCTGGTCTCTGGTTGGGATTGAAGTGGTGTTCTAGTCTGTATCCTCCTGGTCTCTGGTTGGGTTTGAAGTGGTGTTCTAGTCTGTATCCTCCTGGTCTCTGGTTGGGTTTGAAGTGGTGTTCTAGTCTGTATCCTCCTTGTTGGGTTTGAAGTGGTGTTCTAGTCTGTATCCTCCTGGTTGGGTTTGAAGTGGTGTTCTAGTCTGTATCCTCCCGGTCTCTGGTTGGGTTTGAAGTGGTGTTCTAGTCTGTATCCTCCCGATCTCTGGTTGGGTTTGAAGTGGTGTTCTAGTCTGTATCCTCCTGGTCTCTGGTTGGGTTTGAAGTGGTATTCTAGTCTGTATCCTCCTGGTCTCTGGTTGGGATTGAAGTGGTGTTCTAGTCTGTATCCTCCTGGTCTCTGGTTGGGTTTGAAGTGGTGTTCTAGTCTGTATCCTCCTGGTCTCTGGTTGGGTTTGAAGTGGTGTTCTAGTCTGTATCCTCCTGGTTGGGTTTGAAGTGGTGTTCTAGTCTGTATCCTCCTGGTGGGGTTAAGTGGTGTTCTAGTCTGTATCCTCCCGGTCTCTGGTTGGGTTTGAAGTGGTGTTCTAGTCTGTATCCTCCTGGTTGGGTTTGAAGTGGTGTTCTAGTCTGTATCCTCCTGGTCTCTGGTTGGGTTTGAAGTGGTGTTCTAGTCTGTATCCACCCGGTCTCTGGTTGGGTTTGAAGTGGTGTTCTAGTCTGTATGCTCCTGGTCTCTGGTTGGGTTTGAAGTGGTGTTCTAGTCTGTATCCTCCTGGTCTCTGGTTGGGTTTGAAGTGGTGTTCTAGTCTGTATCCTCCCGGTCTCTGGTTGGGTTTGAAGTGGTGTTCTAGTCTGTATCCTCCTGGTTGGGTTTGAAGTGGTGTTCTAGTCTGTATCCTCCCGGTCTCTGGTTGGGTTTGAAGTGGTGTTCTAGTCTGTATCCTCCTGGTCTCTGGTTGGGTTTGAAGTGGTGTTCTAGTCTGTATCCTCCCGGTCTCTGGTTGGGTTTGAAGTGGTGTTCTAGTCTGTATCCTCCCGGTCTCTGGTTGGGTTTGAAGTGGTGTTCTAGTCTGTATCCTCCTGGTCTCTGGTTGGGTTGGAAGTGGTGTTCTAGTCTATATCCTCCTGGTTGGGTTTGAAGTGGTGTTCTAGTCTGTATCCTCCTGGTCTCTGGTTGGGTTTGAAGTGGTGTTCTAGTCTGTATCCTCCTGGTCTCTGGTTGGGTTTGAAGTGGTGTTCTAGTCTGTATCCTCCTGGTCTCTAGTTGGGTTTGAAGTGTTGTTCTAGTCTGTATCCTCCCGGTCTCTGGTTGGGTTTGAAGTGGTGTTCTAGTCTGTATCCTCCCGGTCTCTGGTTGGGTTTGAAGTGGTGTTCTAGTCTGTATCCTCCTGGTCTCTGGTTGGGTTTGAAGTGGTGTTCTAGTCTGTATCCTCCTGGTTGGGTTTGAAGTGGTGTTCTAGTCTGTATCCTCCTGGTCTCTGGTTGGGTTTGAAGTGGTGTTCTCGTCTGTATCCTCCTGGTCTCTGGTTGGGTTTGAAGTGGTGTTCTAGTCTGTATCCTCCTGGTTGGGTTTGAAGTGGTGTTCTAGTCTGTATCCTCCCGGTCTCTGGTTGGGTTTGAAGTGGTGTTCTAGTCTGTATCCTCCTGGTCTCTGGTTGGGTTTGAATTGGTGTTCTAGTCTGTATCCTCCCGGTCTCTGGTTGGGTTTGAAGTGGTGTTCTAGTCTGTATCCTCCTGGTCTCTGGTTGGGTTTGAAGTGGTGTTCTAGTCTGTATCCTCCTGGTCTCTGGTTGGGTTTGAAGTGGTGTTCTAGTCTGTATCCTCCTGGTCTCTGGTTGGGTTTGAAGTGATGTTCTAGTCTGTATCCTCCCGGTCTCTGGTTGGGTTTGAAGTGGTGTTCTAGTCTGTATCCTCCCGATCTCTGGTTGGGTTTGAAGTGGTGTTCTAGTCTGTATCCTCCTGGTCTCTGGTTGGGTTTGAAGTGGTGTTCTAGTCTGTATCCTCCTGGTCTCTGGTTGGGATTGAAGTGGTGTTCTAGTCTGTATCCTCCTGGTCTCTGGTTGGGTTTGAAGTGGTGTTCTAGTCTGTATCCTCCTGGTCTCTGGTTGGGTTTGAAGTGGTGTTCTAGTCTGTATCCTCCTGGTTGGGTTTGAAGTGGTGTTCTAGTCTGTATCATCCTGGTTGGGTTTGAAGTGGTGTTCTAGTCTGTATCCTCCCGGTCTCTGGTTGGGTTTGAAGTGGTGTTCTAGTCTGTATCCTCCTGGTTGGGTTTGAAGTGGTGTTCTAGTCTGTATCCTCCTGGTCTCTGGTTGGGTTTGAAGTGGTGTTCTAGTCTGTATCCTCCCGGTCTCTGGTTGGGTTTGAAGTGGTGTTCTAGTCTGTATGCTCCTGGTCTCTGGTTGGGTTTGAAGTGGTGTTCTAGTCTGTATCCTCCTGGTCTCTGGTTGGGTTTGAAGTGGTGTTCTAGTCTGTATCCTCCCGGTCTCTGGTTGGGTTTGAAGTGGTGTTCTAGTCTGTATCCTCCTGGTTGGGTTTGAAGTGGTGTTCTAGTCTGTATCCTCCCGGTCTCTGGTTGGGTTTGAAGTGGTGTTCTAGTCTGTATCCTCCTGGTCTCTGGTTGGGTTTGAAGTGGTGTTCTAGTCTGTATCCTCCTGGTCTCTGGTTGGGTTTGAAGTGATGTTCTAGTCTGTATCCTCCCGGTCTCTGGTTGGGTTTGAAGTGGTGTTCTAGTCTGTATCCTCCCGATCTCTGGTTGGGTTTGAAGTGGTGTTCTAGTCTGTATCCTCCTGGTCTCTGGTTGGGTTTGAAGTGGTGTTCTAGTCTGTATCCTCCTGGTCTCTGGTTGGGTTTGAAGTGGTGTTCTAGTCTGTATCCTCCTGGTCTCTGGTTGGGTTTGAAGTGGTGTTCTAGTCTGTATCCTCCTGGTTGGGTTTGAAGTGGTGTTCTAGTCTGTATCCTCCTGGTTGGGTTTGAAGTGGTGTTCTAGTCTGTATCCTCCCGGTCTCTGGTTGGGTTTGAAGTGGTGTTCTAGTCTGTATCCTCCTGGTTGGGTTTGAAGTGGTGTTCTAGTCTGTATCCTCCTGGTCTCTGGTTGGGTTTGAAGTGGTGTTCTAGTCTGTATCCTCCCGGTCTCTGGTTGGGTTTGAAGTGGTGTTCTAGTCTGTATGCTCCTGGTCTCTGGTTGGGTTTGAAGTGGTGTTCTAGTCTGTATCCTCCTGGTCTCTGGTTGGGTTTGAAGTGGTGTTCTAGTCTGTATCCTCCTGGTCTCTGGTTGGGTTTGAAGTGATGTTCTAGTCTGTATCCTCCCGGTCTCTGGTTGGGTTTGAAGTGGTGTTCTAGTCTGTATCCTCCCGGTCTCTGGTTGGGTTTGAAGTAGTGTTCTAGTCTGTATCCTCCTGGTCTCTGGTTGGGTTTGAAGTGGTGTTCTAGTCTGTATCCTCCCGGTCTCTGGTTGGGTTTGAAGTGGTGTTCTAGTCTGTATCCTCCCGGTCTCTGGTTGGGTTTGAAGTGGTGTTCTAGTCTGTATCCTCCTGGTCTCTGGTTGGGTTTGAAGTGGTGTTCTAGTCTGTATCCTCCTGGTTGGGTTTGAAGTGGTGTTCTAGTCTGTATCCTCCTGGTCTCTGGTTGGGTTTGAAGTGGTGTTCTAGTCTGTATCCTCCTGGTCTCTGGTTGGGTTTGAAGTGGTGTTCTAGTCTGTATCCTCCTGGTCTCTAGTTGGGTTTGAAGTGTTGTTCTAGTCTGTATCCTCCCGGTCTCTGGTTGGGTTTGAAGTGGTGTTCTAGTCTGTATCCTCCCGGTCTCTGGTTGGGTTTGAAGTGGTGTTCTAGTCTGTATCCTCCTGGTCTCTGGTTGGGTTTGAAGTGGTGTTCTAGTCTGTATCCTCCTGGTTGGGTTTGAAGTGGTGTTCTAGTCTGTATCCTCCTGGTCTCTGGTTGGGTTTGAAGTGGTGTTCTAGTCTGTATCCTCCTGGTCTCTGGTTGGGTTTGAAGTGGTGTTCTAGTCTGTATCCTCCTGGTTGGGTTTGAAGTGGTGTTCTAGTCTGTATCCTCCTGGTCTCTGGTTGGGTTTGAAGTGGTGTTCTAGTCTGTATCCTCCTGGTCTCTGGTTGGGTTTGAAGTGGTGTTCTAGTCTGTATCCTCCTGGTCTCTGGTTGGGTTTGAAGTGGTGTTCTAGTCTGTATCCTCCTGGTTGGGTTTGAAGTGGTGTTCTAGTCTGTATCCTCCTGGTCTCTGGTTGGGTTTGAAGTGGTGTTCTAGTCTGTATCCTCATAGTCTCTGGTTGGGTTTGAAGTGGTGTTCTAGTCTGTATCCTCCTGGTTGGGTTTGAAGTGGTGTTCTAGTCTGTATCCTCCTGGTCTCTGGTTGGGTTTGAAGTGGTGTTCTAGTCTGTATCCTCCTGGTCTCTGGTTGGGTTTGAAGTGGTGTTCTAGTCTGTATCCTCCTGGTCTCTGGTTGGGTTTGAAGTGGTGTTCTAGTCTGTATCCTCCTGGTTGGGTTTGAAGTGGTGTTCTAGTCTGTATCCTCCCGGTCTCTGGTTGGGTTTGAAGTGGTGTTCTAGTCTGTATCCTCCCGGTCTCTGGTTGGGTTTGAAGTGGTGTTCTAGTCTGTATCCTCCCGGTCTCTGGTTGGGTTTGAAGTGGTGTTCTAGTCTGTATCCTCCCGGTCTCTGGTTGGGTTTGAAGTGGTGTTCTAGTCTGTATCCTCCCGGTCTCTGGTTGGGTTTGAAGTGGTGTTCTAGTCTGTATCCTCCTGGTTGGGTTTGAAGTGGTGTTCTAGTCTGTATCCTCCTGGTCTCTGGTTGGGTTTGAAGTGGTGTTCTAGTCTGTATCCTCCTGGTCTCTGGTTGGGTTTGAAGTGGTGTTCTAGTCTGTATCCTCCTGGTTGGGTTTGAAGTGGTGTTCTAGTCTGTATCCTCCTGGTCTCTGGTTGGGTTTGAAGTGGTGTTCTAATCTGTATCCTCATAGTCTCTGGTTGGGTTTGAAGTGGTGTTCTAGTCTGTATCCTCCTGGTTGGGTTTGAAGTGGTGTTCTAGTCTGTATCCTCCTGGTCTCTGGTTGGGTTTGAAGTGGTGTTCTAGTCTGTATCCTCCTGGTTGGGTTTGAAGTGGTGTTCTAGTCTGTATCCTCCTGGTCTCTGGTTGGGTTTGAAGTGGTGTTCTAGTCTGTATCCTCCTGGTCTCTGGTTGGGTTTGAAGTGGTGTTCTAGTCTGTATCCTCCTGGTTGGGTTTGAAGTGGTGTTCTAGTCTGTATCCTCCTGGTCTCTGGTTGGGTTTGAAGTGGTGTTCTAGTCTGTATCCTCCTGGTTGGGTTTGAAGTGGTGTTCTAGTCTGTATCCTCCTGGTCTCTGGTTGGGTTTGAAGTGGTGTTCTAGTCTGTATCCTCCTGGTTGGGTTTGAAGTGGTGTTCTAGTCTGTATCCTCCTGGTCTCTGGTTGGGTTTGAAGTGGTGTTCTAGTCTGTATCCTCCTGGTCTCTGGTTGGGTTTGAAGTGGTGTTCTAGTCTGTATCCTCCTGGTTGGGTTTGAAGTGGTGTTCTAGTCTGTATCCTCCTGGTCTCTGGTTGGGTTTGAAGTGGTGTTCTAGTCTGTATCCTCCTGGTCTCTGGTTGGGTTTGAAGTGGTGTTCTAGTCTGTATCCTCCTGGTCTCTGGTTGGGTTTGAAGTGGTGTTCTAGTCTGTATCCTCCTGGTTGGGTTTGAAGTGGTGTTCTAGTCTGTATCCTCCTGGTCTCTGGTTGGGTTTGAAGTGGTGTTCTAGTCTGTATCCTCATAGTCTCTGGTTGGGTTTGAAGTGGTGTTCTAGTCTGTATCCTCCTGGTTGGGTTTGAAGTGGTGTTCTAGTCTGTATCCTCCTGGTCTCTGGTTGGGTTTGAAGTGGTGTTCTAGTCTGTATCCTCCTGGTCTCTGGTTGGGTTTGAAGTGGTGTTCTAGTCTGTATCCTCCTGGTCTCTGGTTGGGTTTGAAGTGGTGTTCTAGTCTGTATCCTCCTGGTTGGGTTTGAAGTGGTGTTCTAGTCTGTATCCTCCCGGTCTCTGGTTGGGTTTGAAGTGGTGTTCTAGTCTGTATCCTCCCGGTCTCTGGTTGGGTTTGAAGTGGTGTTCTAGTCTGTATCCTCCCGGTCTCTGGTTGGGTTTGAAGTGGTGTTCTAGTCTGTATCCTCCCGGTCTCTGGTTGGGTTTGAAGTGGTGTTCTAGTCTGTATCCTCCCGGTCTCTGGTTGGGTTTGAAGTGGTGTTCTAGTCTGTATCCTCCTGGTTGGGTTTGAAGTGGTGTTCTAGTCTGTATCCTCCTGGTCTCTGGTTGGGTTTGAAGTGGTGTTCTAGTCTGTATCCTCCTGGTCTCTGGTTGGGTTTGAAGTGGTGTTCTAGTCTGTATCCTCCTGGTTGGGTTTGAAGTGGTGTTCTAGTCTGTATCCTCCTGGTCTCTGGTTGGGTTTGAAGTGGTGTTCTAATCTGTATCCTCATAGTCTCTGGTTGGGTTTGAAGTGGTGTTCTAGTCTGTATCCTCCTGGTTGGGTTTGAAGTGGTGTTCTAGTCTGTATCCTCCTGGTCTCTGGTTGGGTTTGAAGTGGTGTTCTAGTCTGTATCCTCCTGGTCTCTGGTTGGGTTTGAAGTGGTGTTCTAGTCTGTATCCTCCTGGTCTCTGGTTGGGTTTGAAGTGGTGTTCTAGTTTGTATCCTCCTGGTTGGGTTTGAAGTGGTGTTCTAGTCTGTATCCTCCTGGTCTCTGGTTGGGTTTGAAGTGGTGTTCTAGTCTGTATCCTCCCGGTCTTTGGTTGGGTTTGAAGTGGTGTTCTAGTCTGTATCCTCCTGGTCTCTGGTTGGGTTTGAAGTGGTGTTCTAGTCTGTATCCTCCTGGTTGGGTTTGAAGTGGTGTTCTAGTCTGTATCCTCCTGGTCTCTTGTTGGGTTTGAAGTGGTGTTCTAGTCTGTATCCTCCTGGTCTCTGGTTGGGTGTGAAGTGGTGTTCTAGTCTGTATCCTCCTGGTTGGGTTTGAAGTGGTGTTCTAGTCTGTATCCTCCCGGTCTCTGGTTGGGTTTGAAGTGGTGTTCTAGTCTGTATCCTCCTGGTTGGGTTTGAAGTGGTGTTCTAGTCTGTATCCTCCCGGTCTCTGGTTGGGTTTGAAGTGGTGTTCTAGTCTGTATCCTCCTGGTCTCTGGTTGGGTTTGAAGTGGTGTTCTAGTCTGTATCCTCCTGGTCTCTGGTTGGGTTTGAAGTGATGTTCTAGTCTGTATCCTCCCGGTCTCTGGTTGGGTTTGAAGTGGTGTTCTAGTCTGTATCCTCCCGATCTCTGGTTGGGTTTGAAGTGGTGTTCTAGTCTGTATCCTCCTGGTCTCTGGTTGGGTTTGAAGTGGTGTTCTAGTCTGTATCCTCCTGGTCTCTGGTTGGGATTGAAGTGGTGTTCTAGTCTGTATCCTCCTGGTCTCTGGTTGGGTTTGAAGTGGTGTTCTAGTCTGTATCCTCCTGGTCTCTGGTTGGGTTTGAAGTGGTGTTCTAGTCTGTATCCTCCTGGTTGGGTTTGAAGTGGTGTTCTAGTCTGTATCCTCCTGGTTGGGTTTGAAGTGGTGTTCTAGTCTGTATCCTCCCGGTCTCTGGTTGGGTTTGAAGTGGTGTTCTAGTCTGTATCCTCCTGGTTGGGTTTGAAGTGGTGTTCTAGTCTGTATCCTCCTGGTCTCTGGTTGGGTTTGAAGTGGTGTTCTAGTCTGTATCCTCCCGGTCTCTGGTTGGGTTTGAAGTGGTGTTCTAGTCTGTATGCTCCTAGTCTCTGGTTGGGTTTGAAGTGGTGTTCTAGTCTGTATCCTCCTGGTCTCTGGTTGGGTTTGAAGTGGTGTTCTAGTCTGTATCCTCCTGGTCTCTGGTTGGGTTTGAAGTGATGTTCTAGTCTGTATCCTCCCGGTCTCTGGTTGGGTTTGAAGTGGTGTTCTAGTCTGTATCCTCCCGATCTCTGGTTGGGTTTGAAGTGGTGTTCTAGTCTGTATCCTCCTGGTCTCTGGTTGGGTTTGAAGTGGTGTTCTAGTCTGTATCCTCCTGGTCTCTGGTTGGGATTGAAGTGGTGTTCTAGTCTGTATCCTCCTGGTCTCTGGTTGGGTTTGAAGTGGTGTTCTAGTCTGTATCCTCCTGGTCTCTGGTTGGGTTTGAAGTGGTGTTCTAGTCTGTATCCTCCTGGTCTCTGGTTGGGTTTGAAGTGGTGTTCTAGTCTGTATCCTCCTGGTTGGGTTTGAAGTGGTGTTCTAGTCTGTATCCTCCTGGTTGGGTATGAAGTGGTGTTCTAGTCTGTATCCTCCCGGTCTCTGGTTGGGTTTGAAGTGGTGTTCTAGTCTGTATCCTCCTGGTTGGGTTTGAAGTGGTGTTCTAGTCTGTATCCTCCTGGTCTCTGGTTGGGTTTGAAGTGGTGTTCTAGTCTGTATCCTCCCGGTCTCTGGTTGGGTTTGAAGTGGTGTTCTAGTCTGTATGCTCCTGGTCTCTGGTTGGGTTTGAAGTGGTGTTCTAGTCTGTATCCTCCTGGTCTCTGGTTGGGTTTGAAGTGGTGTTCTAGTCTGTATCCTACCGGTCTCTGGTTGGGTTTGAAGTGGTGTTCTAGTCTGTATCCTCCTGGTTGGGTTTGAAGTGGTGTTCTAGTCTGTATCCTCCCGGTCTCTGGTTGGGTTTGAAGTGGTGTTCTAGTCTGTATCCTCCTGGTCTCTGGTTGGGTTTGAAGTGGTGTTCTAGTCTGTATCCTCCCGGTCTCTGGTTGGGTTTGAAGTGGTGTTCTAGTCTGTATCCTCCCGGTCTCTGGTTGGGTTTGAAGTGGTGTTCTAGTCTGTATCCTCCTGGTCTCTGGTTGGGTTTGAAGTGGTGTTCTAGTCTGTATCCTCCTGGTTGGGTTTGAAGTGGTGTTCTAGTCTGTATCCTCCTGGTCTCTGGTTGGGTTTGAAGTGGTGTTCTAGTCTGTATCCTCCTGGTCTCTGGTTGGGTTTGAAGTGGTGTTCTAGTCTGTATCCTCCTGGTCTCTAGTTGGGTTTGAAGTGTTGTTCTAGTCTGTATCCTCCCGGTCTCTGGTTGGGTTTGAAGTGGTGTTCTAGTCTGTATCCTCCCGGTCTCTGGTTGGGTTTGAAGTGGTGTTCTAGTCTGTATCCTCCTGGTCTCTGGTTGGGTTTGAAGTGGTGTTCTAGTCTGTATCCTCCTGGTTGGGTTTGAAGTGGTGTTCTAGTCTGTATCCTCCTGGTCTCTGGTTGGGTTTGAAGTGGTGTTCTAGTCTGTATCCTCCTGGTCTCTGGTTGGGTTTGAAGTGGTGTTCTAGTCTGTATCCTCCTGGTTGGGTTTGAAGTGGTGTTCTAGTCTGTATCCTCCTGGTCTCTGGTTGGGTTTGAAGTGGTGTTCTAGTCTGTATCCTCCTGGTCTCTGGTTGGGTTTGAAGTGGTGTTCTAGTCTGTATCCTCCTGGTCTCTGGTTGGGTTTGAAGTGGTGTTCTAGTCTGTATCCTCCTGGTTGGGTTTGAAGTGGTGTTCTAGTCTGTATCCTCCTGGTCTCTGGTTGGGTTTGAAGTGGTGTTCTAGTCTGTATCCTCATAGTCTCTGGTTGGGTTTGAAGTGGTGTTCTAGTCTGTATCCTCCTGGTTGGGATTGAAGTGGTGTTCTAGTCTGTATCCTCCTGGTCTCTGGTTGGGTTTGAAGTGGTGTTCTAGTCTGTATCCTCCTGGTCTCTGGTTGGGTTTGAAGTGGTGTTCTAGTCTGTATCCTCCTGGTCTCTGGTTTGGTTTGAAGTGGTGTTCTAGTCTGTATCCTCCTGGTTGGGTTTGAAGTGATGTTCTAGTCTGTATCCTCCCGGTCTCTGGTTGGGTTTGAAGTGGTGTTCTAGTCTGTATCCTCCCGGTCTCTGGTTGGGTTTGAAGTGGTGTTCTAGTCTGTATCCTCCCGGTCTCTGGTTGGGTTTGAAGTGGTGTTCTAGTCTGTATCCTCCCGGTCTCTGGTTGGGTTTGAAGTGGTGTTCTAGTCTGTATCCTCCCGGTCTCTGGTTGGGTTTGAAGTGGTGTTCTAGTCTGTATCCTCCTGGTTGGGTTTGAAGTGGTGTTCTAGTCTGTATCCTCCTGGTCTCTGGTTGGGTTTGAAGTGGTGTTCTAGTCTGTATCCTCCTGGTCTCTGGTTGGGTTTGAAGTGGTGTTCTAGTCTGTATCCTCCTGGTTGGGTTTGAAGTGGTGTTCTAGTCTGTATCCTCCTGGTCTCTGGTTGGGTTTGAAGTGGTGTTCTAATCTGTATCCTCATAGTCTCTGGTTGGGTTTGAAGTGGTGTTCTAGTCTGTATCCTCCTGGTTGGGTTTGAAGTGGTGTTCTAGTCTGTATCCTCCTGGTCTCTGGTTGGGTTTGAAGTGGTGTTCTAGTCTGTATCCTCCTGGTCTCTGGTTGGGTTTGAAGTGGTGTTCTAGTCTGTATCCTCCTGGTTGGGTTTGAAGTGGTGTTCTAGTCTGTATCCTCCTGGTCTCTGGTTGGGTTTGAAGTGGTGTTCTAGTCTGTATCCTCATAGTCTCTGGTTGGGTTTGAAGTGGTGTTCTAGTCTGTATCCTCCTGGTTGGGTTTGAAGTGGTGTTCTAGTCTGTATCCTCCTGGTCTCTGGTTGGGTTTGAAGTGGTGTTCTAGTCTGTATCCTCCTGGTCTCTGGTTGGGTTTGAAGTGGTGTTCTAGTCTGTATCCTCCTGGTCTCTGGTTGGGTTTGAAGTGGTGTTCTAGTCTGTATCCTCCTGGTTGGGTTTGAAGTGGTGTTCTAGTCTGTATCCTCCCGGTCTCTGGTTGGGTTTGAAGTGGTGTTCTAGTCTGTATCCTCCCGGTCTCTGGTTGGGTTTGAAGTGGTGTTCTAGTCTGTATCCTCCCGGTCTCTGGTTGGGTTTGAAGTGGTGTTCTAGTCTGTATCCTCCCGGTCTCTGGTTGGGTTTGAAGTGGTGTTCTAGTCTGTATCCTCCCGGTCTCTGGTTGGGTTTGAAGTGGTGTTCTAGTCTGTATCCTCCTGGTTGGGTTTGAAGTGGTGTTCTAGTCTGTATCCTCCTGGTCTCTGGTTGGGTTTGAAGTGGTGTTCTAGTCTGTATCCTCCTGGTCTCTGGTTGGGTTTGAAGTGGTGTTCTAGTCTGTATCCTCCTGGTTGGGTTTGAAGTGGTGTTCTAGTCTGTATCCTCCTGGTCTCTGGTTGGGTTTGAAGTGGTGTTCTAATCTGTATCCTCATAGTCTCTGGTTGGGTTTGAAGTGGTGTTCTAGTCTGTATCCTCCTGGTTGGGTTTGAAGTGGTGTTCTAGTCTGTATCCTCCTGGTCTCTGGTTGGGTTTGAAGTGGTGTTCTAGTCTGTATCCTCCTGGTCTCTGGTTGGGTTTGAAGTGGTGTTCTAGTCTGTATCCTCCTGGTCTCTGGTTGGGTTTGAAGTGGTGTTCTAGTCTGTATCCTCCTGGTTGGGTTTGAAGTGGTGTTCTAGTCTGTATCCTCCTGGTCTCTGGTTGGGTTTGAAGTGGTGTTCTAGTCTGTATCCTCCCGGTCTTTGGTTGGGTTTGAAGTGGTGTTCTAGTCTGTATCCTCCTGGTCTCTGGTTGGGTTTGAAGTGGTGTTCTAGTCTGTATCCTCCTGGTCTCTGGTTGGGTTTGAAGTGGTGTTCTAGTCTGTATCCTCCTGGTCTCTGGTTGGGTTTGAAGTGGTGTTCTAGTCTGTATCCTCCTGGTCTCTGGTTGGGTTTGAAGTGGTGTTCTAGTCTGTATCCTCCCGGTCTCTGGTTCGGTTTGAAGTGGTGTTCTAGTCTGTATCCTCCTGGTTGGGTTTGAAGTGGTGTTCTAGTCTGTATCCTCCTGGTCTCTGGTTGGGTTTGAAGTGGTGTTCTAGTCTGTATCCTCCTGGTCTCTGGTTGGGTTTGAAGTGGTGTTCTAGTCTGTATCCTCCTGGTCTCTGGTTGGGTTTGAAGTGGTGTTCTAGTCTGTATCCTCCTGGTTGGGTTTGAAGTGGTGTTCTAGTCTGTATCCTCCTGGTCTCTTGTTGGGTTTGAAGTGGTGTTCTAGTCTGTATCCTCCTGGTCTCTGGTTGGGTGTGAAGTGGTGTTCTAGTCTGTATCCTCCTGGTCTCTGGTTGGGTTTGAAGTGGTGTTCTAGTCTGTATCCTCCTGGTCTCTGGTTGGGTTTGAAGTGGTGTTCTAGTCTGTATCCTCCTGGTCTCTGGTTGGGTTTGAAGTGGTGTTCTAGTCTGTATCCTCCTGGTCTCTGGTTGGGATTGAAGTGGTGTTCTAGTCTGTATCCTCCTGGTCTCTGGTTGGGTTTGAAGTGGTGTTCTAGTCTGTATCCTCCTGGT
Organism: Salvelinus fontinalis; assembly: GCF_029448725.1. Classification (NCBI taxonomy): domain Eukaryota; kingdom Metazoa; phylum Chordata; class Actinopteri; order Salmoniformes; family Salmonidae; genus Salvelinus; species Salvelinus fontinalis. The sequence goes on from NC_074693.1 coordinate 2,637,231, forward strand.
CTCTGGTTGGGTTTGAAGTGGTGTTCTAGTCTGTATCCTCCTGGTTGGGTTTGAAGTGGTGTTCTAGTCTGTATCCTCCTGGTCTCTGGTTGGGTTTGATGTGGTGTTCTAGTCTGTATTCTCCCGGTCTCTGGTTGGGTTTGAAGTGGTGTTCTAGTCTGTATCCTCCTGGTCTCTGGTTGGGTTTGAAGTGGTGTTCTAGTCTGTATCCTCATGGTCTCTGGTTGGGTTTGAAGTGGTGTTCTAGTCTGTATCCTCCTGGTCTCTGGTTGGGTTTGAAGTGGTGTTCTAGTCTGTATCCTCCTGGTCTCTGGTTGGGTTTGAAGTGGTGTTCTAGTCTGTATCCTCCCGGTCTCTGGTTGGGTTTGAAGTGGTGTTCTAGTCTGTATCCTCCTGGTCTCTGGTTGGGTTTGAAGTGGTGTTCTAGTCTGTATCCTCCTGGTCTCTGGTTGGGTTTGAAGTGGTGTTCTAGTCTGTATCCTCCTGGTCTCTGGTTGGGTTTGAAGTGGTGTTCTAGTCTGTATCCTCCTGGTCTCTGTTTGGGTTTGAAGTGGTGTTCTAGTCTGTATCCTCCCGGTCTCTGGTTGGGTTTGAAGTGGTGTTCTAGTCTGTATCCTCCTGGTTGGGTTTGAAGTGGTGTTCTAGTCTGTATCCTCCTGGTCTCTGGTTGGGTTTGAAGTGGTGTTTTAGTCTGTATCCTCCTGGTCTCTGGTTGGGTTTGAAGTGGTGTTCTAGTCTGTATCCTCCTGGTCTCTGGTTGGGTTTGAAGTGGTGTTCTAGTCTGTATCCTCCTGGTCTCTGGTGGGTTTGAAGTGGTGTTCTAGTGTGTATCCTCCTGGTCTCTGGTTGGGTTTGAAGTGGTGTTCTAGTGTGTATCCTCCTGGTTGGGTTTGAAGTGGTGTTCTAGTCTGTATCCTCCTGGTCTCTGGTTGGGTTTGACGTGGTGTTCTAGTCTGTATCCTCCCGGTCTCTGGTTGGGTTTGAAGTGGTGTTCTAGTCTGTATCCTCCTGGTCTCTGGTTGGGTTTGAAGTGGTGTTCTAGTCTGTATCCTCATGGTCTCTGGTTGGGTTTGAAGTGGTCTTCTAGTCTGTATCCTCCCGGTCTCTGGTTGGGTTTGAAGTGGTGTTCTAGTCTGTATCCTCCCGGTCTCTGGTTGGGTTTGAAGTGGTGTTCTAGTCTGTATCCTCCTGGTCTCTGGTTGGGTTTGAAGTGATGTTCTAGTCTGTATCCTCCTGGTCTCTGGTTGGGTTTGAAGTGGTGTTCTAGTCTGTATCCTCCCGGTCTCTGGTTGGGTTTGAAGTGGTGTTCTAGTCTGTATCCTCCTGGTCTCTGGTTGGGTTTGAAGTTGGGTTTGAAGTGGTGTTCTAGTCTGTATCCTCATGGTCTCTGGTTGGGTTTGAAGTGGTGTTCTAGTCTGTATCCTCCTGGTTGGGTTTGAAGTGGTGTTCTAGTCTGTATCCTCCTGGTCTCTGGTTGGGTTTGAAGTGGTGTTCTAGTCTGTATCCTCCCGGTCTCTGGTTGGGTTTGAAGTGGTGTTCTAGTCTGTATCCTCCTGGTCTCTGGTTGGGTTTGAAGTGGTGTTCTAGTCTGTATCCTCCTGGTCTCTGGTTGGGTTTGAAGTCGTGTTCTAGTCTGTATCCTCCCGGTCTCTGGTTGGGTTTGAAGTGGTGTTCTAGTCTGTATCCTCCTGGTTGGGTTTGAAGTGGTGTTCTAGTCTGTATCCTCCTGGTCTCTGGTTGGGTTTGAAGTGGTGTTCTAGTCTGTATCCTCCTGGTCTCTGGTTGGGTTTGAAGTGGTGTTCTAGTCTGTATCCTCCTGGTCTCTGGTTGGGTTTGAAGTGGTGTTCTAGTCTGTATCCTCCTGGTTGGGTTTGAAGTGGTGTTCTAGTCTGTATCCTCCTGGTCTCTTGTTGGGTTTGAAGTGGTGTTCTAGTCTGTATCCTCCTGGTCTCTGGTTGGGTGTGAAGTGGTGTTCTAGTCTGTATCCTCCTGGTCTCTGGTTGGGTTTGAAGTGGTGTTCTAGTCTGTATCCTCCTGGTCTCTGGTTGGGTTTGAAGTGGTGTTCTAGTCTGTATCCTCCTGGTCTCTGGTTGGGTTTGAAGTGGTGTTCTAGTCTGTATCCTCCTGGTCTCTGGTTGGGTTTAAAGTGGTGTTCTAGTCTGTATCCTCCTGGTCTCTGGTTGGGTTTGAAGTGGTGTTCTAGTCTGTATCCTCCTGGTCTCTGGTTGGGTTTGAAGTGGTGTTCTAGTCTGTATCCTCCTGGTTGGGTTTGAAGTGGTGTTCTAGTCTGTATCCTCCTGGTCTCTGGTTGGGTTTGACGTGGTGTTCTAGTCTGTATCCTCCCGGTCTCTGGTTGGGTTTGAAGTGGTGTTCTAGTCTGTATCCTCCTGGTCTCTGGTTGGGTTTGAAGTGGTGTTCTAGTCTGTATCCTCATGGTCTCTGGTTGGGTTTGAAGTGGTGTTCTAGTCTGTATCCTCCCGGTCTCTGGTTGGGTTTGAAGTGGTGTTCTAGTCTGTATCCTCCCGGTCTCTGGTTGGGTTTGAAGTGGTGTTCTAGTCTGTATCCTCCTGCTCTCTGGTTGGGTTTGAAGTGATGTTCTAGTCTGTATCCTCCTGGTCTCTGGTTGGGTTTGAAGTGGTGTTCTAGTCTGTATCCTCCCGGTCTCTGGTTGGGTTTGAAGTGGTGTTCTAGTCTGTATCCTCCTGGTTGGGTTTGAAGTGGTGTTCTAGTCTGTATCCTCCTGGTCTCTGGTTGGGTTTGAAGTGGTGTTCTAGTCTGTATCCTCCTGGTCTCTGGTTGGGTTTGAAGTGGTGTTCTAGTCTGTATCCTCCTGGTCTCTGGTTGGGTTTGAAGTGGTGTTCTAGTCTGTATCCTCCTGGTTGGGTTTGAAGTGGTGTTCTAGTCTGTATCCTCCCGGTCTCTGGTTGGGTTTGAAGTGGTGTTCTAGTCTGTATCCTCCCGGTCTCTGGTTGGGTTTGAAGTGGTGTTCTAGTCTGTATCCTCCCGGTCTCTGGTTGGGTTTGAAGTGGTGTTCTAGTCTGTATCCTCCCGGTCTCTGGTTGGGTTTGAAGTGGTGTTCTAGTCTGTATCCTCCCGGTCTCTGGTTGGGTTTGAAGTGGTGTTCTAGTCTGTATCCTCCTGGTTGGGTTTGAAGTGGTGTTCTAGTCTGTATCCTCCTGGTCTCTGGTTGGGTTTGAAGTGGTGTTCTAGTCTGTATCCTCCTGGTCTCTGGTTGGGTTTGAAGTGGTGTTCTAGTCTGTATCCTCCTGGTTGGGTTTGAAGTGGTGTTCTAGTCTGTATCCTCCTGGTCTCTGGTTGGGTTTGAAGTGGTGTTCTAATCTGTATCCTCATAGTCTCTGGTTGGGTTTGAAGTGGTGTTCTAGTCTGTATCCTCCTGGTTGGGTTTGAAGTGGTGTTCTAGTCTGTATCCTCCTGGTCTCTGGTTGGGTTTGAAGTGGTGTTCTAGTCTGTATCCTCCTGGTCTCTGGTTGGGTTTGAAGTGGTGTTCTAGTCTGTATCCTCCTGGTCTCTAGTTGGGTTTGAAGTGGTGTTCTAGTCTGTATCCTCCTGGTTGGGTTTGAAGTGGTGTTCTAGTCTGTATCCTCCTGGTCTCTGGTTGGGTTTGAAGTGGTGTTCTAGTCTGTATCCTCCCGGTCTTTGGTTGGGTTTGAAGTGGTGTTCTAGTCTGTATCCTCCTGGTCTCTGGTTGGGTTTGAAGTGGTGTTCTAGTCTGTATCCTCCCGGTCTCTGGTTGGGTTTGAAGTGGTGTTCTAGTCTGTATCCTCCTGGTCTCTGGTTGGGTTTGAAGTGGTGTTCTAGTCTGTATCCTCCTGGTCTCTGGTTGGGTTTGAAGTGGTGTTCTAGTCTGTATCCTCCCGGTCTCTGGTTCGGTTTGAAGTGGTGTTCTAGTCTGTATCCTCCTGGTTGGGTTTGAAGTGGTGTTCTAGTCTGTATCCTCCTGGTCTCTGGTTGGGTTTGAAGTGGTGTTCTAGTCTGTATCCTCCTGGTCTCTGGTTGGGTTTGAAGTGGTGTTCTAGTCTGTATCCTCCTGGTCTCTGGTTGGGTTTGAAGTGGTGTTCTAGTCTGTATCCTCCTGGTTGGGTTTGAAGTGGTGTTCTAGTCTGTATCCTCCTGGTCTCTTGTTGGGTTTGAAGTGGTGTTCTAGTCTGTATCCTCCTGGTCTCTGGTTGGGTGTGAAGTGGTGTTCTAGTCTGTATCCTCCTGGTCTCTGGTTGGGTTTGAAGTGGTGTTCTAGTCTGTATCCTCCTGGTCTCTGGTTGGGTTTGAAGTGGTGTTCTAGTCTGTATCCTCCTGGTCTCTGGTTGGGTTTGAAGTGGTGTTCTAGTCTGTATCCTCCTGGTCTCTGGTTGGGATTGAAGTGGTGTTCTAGTCTGTATCCTCCTGGTCTCTGGTTGGGTTTGAAGTGGTGTTCTAGTCTGTATCCTCCTGGTCTCTGGTTGGGTTTGAAGTGGTGTTCTAGTCTGTATCCTCCTGGTTGGGTTTGAAGTGGTGTTCTAGTCTGTATCCTCCTGGTCTCTGGTTGGGTTTGATGTGGTGTTCTAGTCTGTATTCTCCCGGTCTCTGGTTGGGTTTGAAGTGGTGTTCTAGTCTGTATCCTCCTGGTCTCTGGTTGGGTTTGAAGTGGTGTTCTAGTCTGTATCCTCATGGTCTCTGGTTGGGTTTGAAGTGTTGTTCTAGTCTGTATCCTCCTGGTCTCTGGTTGGGTTTGAAGTGGTGTTCTAGTCTGTATCCTCCTGGTCTCTGGTTGGGTTTGAAGTGGTGTTCTAGTCTGTATCCTCCCGGTCTCTGGTTGGGTTTGAAGTGGTGTTCTAGTCTGTATCCTCCTGGTCTCTGGTTGGGTTTGAAGTGGTGTTCTAGTCTGTATCCTCCTGGTCTCTGGTTGGGTTTGAAGTGGTGTTCTAGTCTGTATCCTCCTGGTCTCTGGTTGGGTTTGAAGTGGTGTTCTAGTCTGTATCCTCCTGGTCTCTGGTTGGGTTTGAAGTGGTGTTCTAGTCTGTATCCTCCCGGTCTCTGGTTGGGTTTGAAGTGGTGTTCTAGTCTGTATCCTCCTGGTTGGGTTTGAAGTGGTGTTCTAGTCTGTATCCTCCTGGTCTCTGGTTGGGTTTGAAGTGGTGTTCTAGTCTGTATCCTCCTGGTCTCTGGTTGGGTTTGAAGTGGTGTTCTAGTCTGTATCCTCCTGGTCTCTGGTTGGGTTTGAAGTGGTGTTCTAGTCTGTATCCTCCTGGTTGGGTTTGAAGTGGTGTTCTAGTCTGTATCCTCCCGGTCTCTGGTTGGGTTTGAAGTGGTGTTCTAGTCTGTATCCTCCCGGTCTCTGGTTGGGTTTGAAGTGGTGTTCTAGTCTGTATCCTCCCGGTCTCTGGTTGGGTTTGAAGTGGTGTTCTAGTCTGTATCCTCCCGGTCTCTGGTTGGGTTTGAAGTGGTGTTCTAGTCTGTATCCTCCCGGTCTCTGGTTGGGTTTGAAGTGGTGTTCTAGTCTGTATCCTCCTGGTTGGGTTTGAAGTGGTGTTCTAGTCTGTATCCTCCTGGTCTCTGGTTGGGTTTGAAGTGGTGTTCTAGTCTGTATCCTCCTGGTCTCTGGTTGGGTTTGAAGTGGTGTTCTAGTCTGTATCCTCCTGGTTGGGTTTGAAGTGGTGTTCTAGTCTGTATCCTCCTGGTCTCTGGTTGGGTTTGAAGTGGTGTTCTAATCTGTATCCTCATAGTCTCTGGTTGGGTTTGAAGTGGTGTTCTAGTCTGTATCCTCCTGGTTGGGTTTGAAGTGGTGTTCTAGTCTGTATCCTCCTGGTCTCTGGTTGGGTTTGAAGTGGTGTTCTAGTCTGTATCCTCCTGGTCTCTGGTTGGGTTTGAAGTGGTGTTCTAGTCTGTATCCTCCTGGTCTCTAGTTGGGTTTGAAGTGGTGTTCTAGTCTGTATCCTCCTGGTTGGGTTTGAAGTGGTGTTCTAGTCTGTATCCTCCTGGTCTCTGGTTGGGTTTGAAGTGGTGTTCTAGTCTGTATCCTCCCGGTCTTTGGTTGGGTTTGAAGTGGTGTTCTAGTCTGTATCCTCCTGGTCTCTGGTTGGGTTTGAAGTGGTGTTCTAGTCTGTATCCTCCCGGTCTCTGGTTGGGTTTGAAGTGGTGTTCTAGTCTGTATCCTCCTGGTCTCTGGTTGGGTTTGAAGTGGTGTTCTAGTCTGTATCCTCCTGGTCTCTGGTTGGGTTTGAAGTGGTGTTCTAGTCTGTATCCTCCCGGTCTCTGGTTCGGTTTGAAGTGGTGTTCTAGTCTGTATCCTCCTGGTTGGGTTTGAAGTGGTGTTCTAGTCTGTATCCTCCTGGTCTCTGGTTGGGTTTGAAGTGGTGTTCTAGTCTGTATCCTCCTGGTCTCTGGTTGGGTTTGAAGTGGTGTTCTAGTCTGTATCCTCCTGGTCTCTGGTTGGGTTTGAAGTGGTGTTCTAGTCTGTATCCTCCTGGTTGGGTTTGAAGTGGTGTTCTAGTCTGTATCCTCCTGGTCTCTTGTTGGGTTTGAAGTGGTGTTCTAGTCTGTATCCTCCTGGTCTCTGGTTGGGTGTGAAGTGGTGTTCTAGTCTGTATCCTCCTGGTCTCTGGTTGGGTTTGAAGTGGTGTTCTAGTCTGTATCCTCCTGGTCTCTGGTTGGGTTTGAAGTGGTGTTCTAGTCTGTATCCTCCTGGTCTCTGGTTGGGTTTGAAGTGGTGTTCTAGTCTGTATCCTCCTGGTCTCTGGTTGGGATTGAAGTGGTGTTCTAGTCTGTATCCTCCTGGTCTCTGGTTGGGTTTGAAGTGGTGTTCTAGTCTGTATCCTCCTGGTCTCTGGTTGGGTTTGAAGTGGTGTTCTAGTCTGTATCCTCCTGGTTGGGTTTGAAGTGGTGTTCTAGTCTGTATCCTCCTGGTCTCTGGTTGGGTTTGATGTGGTGTTCTAGTCTGTATTCTCCCGGTCTCTGGTTGGGTTTGAAGTGGTGTTCTAGTCTGTATCCTCCTGGTCTCTGGTTGGGTTTGAAGTGGTGTTCTAGTCTGTATCCTCATGGTCTCTGGTTGGGTTTGAAGTGTTGTTCTAGTCTGTATCCTCCTGGTCTCTGGTTGGGTTTGAAGTGGTGTTCTAGTCTGTATCCTCCTGGTCTCTGGTTGGGTTTGAAGTGGTGTTCTAGTCTGTATCCTCCCGGTCTCTGGTTGGGTTTGAAGTGGTGTTCTAGTCTGTATCCTCCTGGTCTCTGGTTGGGTTTGAAGTGGTGTTCTAGTCTGTATCCTCCTGGTCTCTGGTTGGGTTTGAAGTGGTGTTCTAGTCTGTATCCTCCTGGTCTCTGGTTGGGTTTGAAGTGGTGTTCTAGTCTGTATCCTCCTGGTCTCTGGTTGGGTTTGAAGTGGTGTTCTAGTCTGTATCCTCCCGGTCTCTGGTTGGGTTTGAAGTGGTGTTCTAGTCTGTATCCTCCTGGTTGGGTTTGAAGTGGTGTTCTAGTCTGTATCCTCCTGGTCTCTGGTTGGGTTTGAAGTGGTGTTTTAGTCTGTATCCTCCTGGTCTCTGGTTGGGTTTGAAGTGGTGTTCTAGTCTGTATCCTCCTGGTCTCTGGTTGGGTTTGAAGTGGTGTTCTAGTCTGTATCCTCCTGGTCTCTGGTGGGTTTGAAGTGGTGTTCTAGTGTGTATCCTCCTGGTCTCTGGTTGGGTTTGAAGTGGTGTTCTAGTGTGTATCCTCCTGGTTGGGTTTGAAGTGGTGTTCTAGTCTGTATCCTCCTGGTCTCTGGTTGGGTTTGACGTGGTGTTCTAGTCTGTATCCTCCCGGTCTCTGGTTGGGTTTGAAGTGGTGTTCTAGTCTGTATCCTCCTGGTCTCTGGTTGGGTTTGAAGTGGTGTTCTAGTCTGTATCCTCATGGTCTCTGGTTGGGTTTGAAGTGGTCTTCTAGTCTGTATCCTCCCGGTCTCTGGTTGGGTTTGAAGTGGTGTTCTAGTCTGTATCCTCCCGGTCTCTGGTTGGGTTTGAAGTGGTGTTCTAGTCTGTATCCTCCTGGTCTCTGGTTGGGTTTGAAGTGATGTTCTAGTCTGTATCCTCCTGGTCTCTGGTTGGGTTTGAAGTGGTGTTCTAGTCTGTATCCTCCCGGTCTCTGGTTGGGTTTGAAGTGGTGTTCTAGTCTGTATCCTCCTGGTCTCTGGTTGGGTTTGAAGTTGGGTTTGAAGTGGTGTTCTAGTCTGTATCCTCATGGTCTCTGGTTGGGTTTGAAGTGGTGTTCTAGTCTGTATCCTCCTGGTTGGGTTTGAAGTGGTGTTCTAGTCTGTATCCTCCTGGTCTCTGGTTGGGTTTGAAGTGGTGTTCTAGTCTGTATCCTCCCGGTCTCTGGTTGGGTTTGAAGTGGTGTTCTAGTCTGTATCCTCCTGGTCTCTGGTTGGGTTTGAAGTGGTGTTCTAGTCTGTATCCTCCTGGTCTCTGGTTGGGTTTGAAGTCGTGTTCTAGTCTGTATCCTCCCGGTCTCTGGTTGGGTTTGAAGTGGTGTTCTAGTCTGTATCCTCCTGGTTGGGTTTGAAGTGGTGTTCTAGTCTGTATCCTCCTGGTCTCTGGTTGGGTTTGAAGTGGTGTTCTAGTCTGTATCCTCCTGGTCTCTGGTTGGGTTTGAAGTGGTGTTCTAGTCTGTATCCTCCTGGTCTCTGGTTGGGTTTGAAGTGGTGTTCTAGTCTGTATCCTCCTGGTTGGGTTTGAAGTGGTGTTCTAGTCTGTATCCTCCTGGTCTCTTGTTGGGTTTGAAGTGGTGTTCTAGTCTGTATCCTCCTGGTCTCTGGTTGGGTGTGAAGTGGTGTTCTAGTCTGTATCCTCCTGGTCTCTGGTTGGGTTTGAAGTGGTGTTCTAGTCTGTATCCTCCTGGTCTCTGGTTGGGTTTGAAGTGGTGTTCTAGTCTGTATCCTCCTGGTCTCTGGTTGGGTTTGAAGTGGTGTTCTAGTCTGTATCCTCCTGGTCTCTGGTTGGGTTTAAAGTGGTGTTCTAGTCTGTATCCTCCTGGTCTCTGGTTGGGTTTGAAGTGGTGTTCTAGTCTGTATCCTCCTGGTCTCTGGTTGGGTTTGAAGTGGTGTTCTAGTCTGTATCCTCCTGGTTGGGTTTGAAGTGGTGTTCTAGTCTGTATCCTCCTGGTCTCTGGTTGGGTTTGACGTGGTGTTCTAGTCTGTATCCTCCCGGTCTCTGGTTGGGTTTGAAGTGGTGTTCTAGTCTGTATCCTCCTGGTCTCTGGTTGGGTTTGAAGTGGTGTTCTAGTCTGTATCCTCATGGTCTCTGGTTGGGTTTGAAGTGGTGTTCTAGTCTGTATCCTCCCGGTCTCTGGTTGGGTTTGAAGTGGTGTTCTAGTCTGTATCCTCCCGGTCTCTGGTTGGGTTTGAAGTGGTGTTCTAGTCTGTATCCTCCTGGTCTCTGGTTGGGTTTGAAGTGATGTTCTAGTCTGTATCCTCCTGGTCTCTGGTTGGGTTTGAAGTGGTGTTCTAGTCTGTATCCTCCCGGTCTCTGGTTGGGTTTGAAGTGGTGTTCTAGTCTGTATCCTCCTGGTCTCTGGTTGGGTTTGAAGTTGGGTTTGAAGTGGTGGTCTAGTCTGTATCCTCATAGTCTCTGGTTGGGTTTGAAGTGGTGTTCTAGTCTGTATCCTCCTGGTTGGGTTTGAAGTGGTGTTCTAGTCTGTATCCTCCTGGTCTCTGGTTGGGTTTGAAGTGGTGTTCTAGTCTTTATCCTCCCGGTCTCTGGTTGGGTTTGAAGTGGTGTTCTAGTCTGTATCCTCCTGGTCTCTGGTTGGGTTTGAAGTGGTGTTCTAGTCTGTATCCTCCCGGTCTCTGGTTGGGTTTGAAGTGGTGTTCTAGTCTGTATCCTCCTGGTCTCTGGTTGGGTTTGAAGTGGTGTTCTAGTCTGTATCCTCCCGGTCTCTTGTTGGGTTTGAAGTGGTGTTCTAGTCTGTATCCTCCCGGTCTCTGGTTGGGTTTGAAGTGGTGTTCTAGTCTGTATCCTACTCGTCTCTGGTTGGGTTTGAAGTGGTGTTCTAGTCTGTATCCTCCCGGTCTCTGGTTGGGTTTGAAGTGGTGTTCTAGTCTGTATCCTCCTGGTCTCTGGTTGGGTTTGAAGTGGTGTTCTAGTCTGTATCCTCCCGGTCTCTGGTTGGGTTTGAAGTGGTGTTCTAGTCTGTATCCTCCTGGTCTCTGGTTGGGTTTGAAGTGGTGTTCTAGTCTGTATCCTCCTGGTTGGGTTTGAAGTGGTGTTCTAGTCTGTATCCTCCTGGTCTCTGGTTGGGTTTGAAGTGGTGTTCTAGTCTGTATCCTCCTGGTCTCTGGTTGGGTTTGAAGTGGTGTTCTAGTCTGTATCCTCCTGGTCTCTAGTTGGGTTTGAAGTGGTGTTCTAGTCTTTATCCTCCCGGTCTCTGGTTGGGTTTGAAGTGGTGTTCTAGTCTGTATCCTCCCGGTCTCTGGTTGGGTTTGTAGTGGTGTTCTAGTCTGTATCCTCCTGGTCTCTGGTTGGGTTTGAAGTGGTGTTCTAGTCTGTATCCTCCTGGTTGGGTTTGAAGTGGTGTTCTAGTCTGTATCCTCCTGGTCTCTGGTTGGGTTTGAAGTGGTGTTCTAGTCTGTATCCTCCTGGTCTCTGGTTGGGTTTGAAGTGGTGTTCTAGTCTGTATCCTCCCGGTCTCTGGTTGGGTTTGAAGTGGTGTTCTAGTCTGTATCCTCCAAGGTCTCTGGTTGGGTTTGAAGTGGTGTTCTAGTCTGTATCCTCCCGGTCTCTGGTTGGGTTTGAAGTGGTGTTCTAGTCTGTATCCTCCTGGTTGGGTTTGAAGTGGTGTTCTAGTCTGTATCCTCCTGGTCTCTGGTTGGGTTTGAAGTGGTGTTCTAGTCTGTATCCTCCTGGTCTCTGGTTGGGTTTGAAGTGGTGTTCTAGTCTGTATCCTCCCGGTCTCTGGTTGGGTTTGAAGTGGTGTTCTAGTCTGTATCCTCCTGGTTGGGTTTGAAGTGGTGTTCTAGTCTGTATCCTCCTGGTCTCTGGTTGGGTTTGAAGTGGTATTCTAGTCTGTATCCTCATAGTCTCTGGTTGGGTTTGAAGTGGTGTTCTAGTCTGTATCCTCCTGGTTGGGTTTGAAGTGGTGTTCTAGTCTGTATCCTCCTGGTCTCTGGTTGGGTTTGAAGTGGTGTTCTAGTCTGTATCCTCCTGGTCTCTGGTTGGGTTTGAAGTGGTGTTCAAGTCTGTATCCTCCTGGTCTCTGGTTGGGTTTGAAGTGGTGTTCTAGTCTGTATCCTCCTGGTTGGGTTTGAAGTGGTGTTCTAGTCTGTATCCTCCTGGTCTCTGGTTGGGTTTGAAGTGGTGTTCTAGTCTGTATCCTCCCGGTCTCTGGTTGGGTTTGAAGTGGTGTTCTAGTCTGTATCCTCCCGGTCTCTGGTTGGGTTTGAAGTGGTGTTCTAGTCTGTATCCTCCCGTTCTCTGGTTGGGTTTGAAGTGGTGTTCTAGTCTGTATCCTCCCGGTCTCTGGTTGGGTTTGAAGTGGTGTTCTAGTTTGTATCCTCCTGGTCTCTGGTTGGTTTTGAAGTGGTGTTCTAGTCTGTATCCTCCTGGTTGGGTTTGAAGTGGTGTTCTAGTCTGTATCCTCCTGGTCTCTGTTTGGGTTTGAAGTGGTGTTCTAGTCTGTATCCTCCTGGTCTCTGGTTGGGTTTGAAGTGGTGTTCTAGTCTGTATCCTCCTGGTTGGGTTTGAAGTGGTGTTCTAGTCTGTATCCTCCTGGTCTCTGGTTGGGTTTGAAGTGGTGTTCTAGTCTGTATCCTCCTGGTCTCTGGTTGGGTTTGAAGTGGTGTTCTAGTCTGTATCCTCCTGGTCTCTGGTTGGGTTTGAAGTGGTGTTCTAGTCTGTATCCTCCTGGTTGGGTTTGAAGTGGTGTTCTAGTCTGTATCCTCCTGGTCTCTGGTTGGGTTTGAAGTGGTGTTCTAATCTGTATCCTCATAGTCTCTGGTTGGGTTTGAAGTGGTGTTCTAGTCTGTATCCTCCTGGTTGGGTTTGAAGTGGTGTTCTAGTCTGTATCCTCCTGGTCTCTGGTTGGGTTTGAAGTGGTGTTCTAGTCTGTATCCTCCTGGTCTCTGGTTGGGTTTGAAGTGGTGTTCTAGTCTGTATCCTCCTGGTCTCTGGTTGGGTTTGAAGTGGTGTTCTAGTCTGTATCCTCCTGGTTGGGTTTGAAGTGGTGTTCTAGTCTGTATCCTCCTGGTCTCTGGTTGGGTTTGAAGTGGTGTTCTAGTCTGTATCCTCCTGGTCTCTGGTTGGGTTTGAAGTGGTGTTCTAGTCTGTATCCTCCTGGTCTCTGGTTGGGTTTGAAGTGGTGTTCTAGTCTGTATCCTCCTGGTCTCTGGTTGGGTTTGAAGTGGTGTTCTAGTCTGTATCCTCCTGGTCTCTGGTTGGGTTTGAAGTGGTGTTCTAGTCTGTATCCTCCTGGTCTCTGGTTGGGTTTGAAGTGGTGTTCTAGTCTGTATCCTCCCGGTCTCTGGTTGGGTTTGAAGTGGTGTTCTAGTCTGTATCCTCCTGGTTGGGTTTGAAGTGGTGTTCTAGTCTGTATCCTCCTGGTCTCTGTTTGGGTTTGAAGTGGTGTTCTAGTCTGTATCCTCCTGGTCTCTGGTTGGGTTTGAAGTGGTGTTCTAGTCTGTATCCTCCTGGTCTCTGGTTAGGTTTGAAGTGGTGTTCTAGTCTGTATCCTCCTGGTCTCTGGTTGGGTTTGAAGTGGTGTTCTAGTCTGTATCCTCCTGGTCTCTGGTTGGGTTTGAAGTGGTGTTCTAGTCTGTATCCTCCTGGTCTCTGGTTGGGTTTGAAGTGGTGTTCTAGTCTGTATCCTCCTGGTCTCTGGTTGGGTTTGAAGTGGTGTTCTAGTCTGTATCCTCCTGGTTGTGTTTGAAGTGGTGTTCTAGTCTGTATCCTCCTGGTCTCTGGTTGGGTTTGACGTGGTGTTCTAGTCTGTATCCTCTCGGTCTCTGGTTGGGTTTGAAGTGGTGTTCTAGTCTGTATCCTCCTGGTCTCTGGTTGGGTTTGAAGTGGTGTTCTAGTCTGTATCCTCATGGTCTCTGGTTGGGTTTGAAGTGGTGTTCTAGTCTGTATCCTCCCGGTCTCTGGTTGGGTTTGAAGTGGTGTTCTAGTCTGTATCCTCCCGGTCTCTGGTTGGGTTTGAAGTGGTGTTCTAGTCTGTATCCTCCTGGTCTCTGGTTGGGTTTGAAGTGATGTTCTAGTCTGTATCCTCCTGGTCTCTGGTTGGGTTTGAAGTGGTGTTCTAGTCTGTATCCTCCCGGTCTCTGGTTGGGTTTGAAGTGGTGTTCTAGTCTGTATCCTCCTGGTCTCTGGTTGGGTTTGAAGTTGGGTTTGAAGTGGTGTTCTAGTCTGTATCCTCATAGTCTCTGTTTGGGTTTGAAGTGGTGTTCCAGTCTGTATCCTCCTGGTTGGGTTTGAAGTGGTGTTCTAGTCTGTATCCTCCTGGTCTCTGGTTGGGTTTGAAGTGGTGTTCTAGTCTGTATCCTCCCGGTCTCTGGTTGGGTTTGAAGTGGTGTTCTAGTCTGTATCCTCCTGGTCTCTGGTTGGGTTTGAAGTGGTGTTCTAGTCTGTATCCTCCTGGTCTCTGGTTGGGTTTGAAGTGGTGTTCTAGTCTGTATCCTCCCGGTCTCTGGTTGGGTTTGAAGTGGTGTTCTAGTCTGTATCCTCCTGGTCTCTGGTTGGGTTTGAAGTGGTGTTCTAGTCTGTATCCTCCCGGTCTCTGGTTGGGTTTGAAGTGGTGTTCTAGTCTGTATCCTCCCGGTCTCTGGTTGGGTTTGAAGTGGTGTTCTAGTCTGTATCCTCCTGGTCTCTGGTTGGGTTTGAAGTGGTGTTCTAGTCTGTATCCTCCCGGTCTCTGGTTGGGTTTGAAGTGGTGTTCTAGTCTGTATCCTCCTGGTCTCTGGTTGGGTTTGAAGTGGTGTTCTAGTCTGTATCCTCCCGGTCTCTGGTTGGGTTTGAAGTGGTGTTCTAGTCTGTATCCTCCTGGTCTCTGGTTGGGTTTGAAGTGGTGTTCTAGTCTGTATCCTCCTGGTCTCTGGTTGGGTTTGAAGTGGTGTTCTAGTCTGTATCCTCCCGGTCTCTGGTTGGGTTTGAAGTGGTGTTCTAGTCTGTATCCTCCTGGTCTCTGGTTGGGTTTGAAGTGGTGTTCTAGTCTGTATCCTCCTGGTCTCTGGTTGGGTTTGAAGTGGTGTTCTAATCTGTATCCTCCTGGTCTCTGGTTGGGTTTGAAGTGGTGTTCTAGTCTGTATCCTCCTGGTCTCTGGTTGGGTTTGAAGTGGTGTTCTAGTCTGTATCCTCCTGGTCTCTTGTTGGGTTTGAAGTGGTGTTCTAGTCTGTATCCTCCTGGTCTCTGGTTGGGTTTGAAGTGGTGTTCTAGTCTGTATCCTCCCGGTCTCTGGTTGGGTTTGAAGTGGTGTTCTAGTCTGTATCCTCCTGGTCTCTGGTTGGGTTTGAAGTGGTGTTCTAGTCTGTATCCTCCTGGTCTCTGGTTGGGTTTGAAGTGGTGTTCTAGTCTGTATCCTCCTGGTCTCTGGTTGGGTTTGAAGTGATGTTCTAGTCTGTATCCTCCTGGTTGGGTTTGAAGTGGTGTTCTAGTCTGTATCCTCCCGGTCTCTGGTTGGGTTTGAAGTGATGTTCCCTTCTAAAAGATTACATGCATCCATACATTCGCTATGTTCCAACACATTCAAAGCCTTTGATATTCCAGGTGTTGCTTTGATGAGGGAATGAGATCCGTTTCATGGAGTACCTTAATATGATCCTTTAGAAACATAAAAATGTCCAGTAGCAATGGTTTGTCAACCAGAACATATGCTTTGGCATGCTAAATTACCCCTGCTGTGGTCTGTGTAAGCAAGAAAATGACGTTATACGGGAAGAAACGGCCAGGAGAAAACAAACCTAAAGCAAACGGGGACACCATTTTTTTGCCGGAATTTCTGGGGACTCCATTACAAACGATCTTTCTCTAAAACATTTGTTCATTGTCCCATACAAACCCATACAAACCCATACAAACCCATACAAACCCATACAAACCCATACAAACCAATACAAACCAATACAAACCCATACAAACCCATACAAACCCATACAAACCCATACAAACCCATACAAACCCATACAAACCCATACAAACCCATACAAACCCATACAAACCAATACAAACCAATACAAACCCATACAAACCCATACAAACCCATACAAACCAATACAAACCCATACAAACCCATACAAACCCATACAAACCCATACAAACCCATACAAACCAATACAAACCCATACAAACCCATACAAACCCATACAAATCTGTACTCTTCCTTTTTTTTTTTTATTGTATTTTGGCAAAACACTGGAGTTCCCCAGCGAACTACTAGAGGTCACGACCCTGACTTTGAATACCACTGGACTATGATATAAAGCTGTTACAGAACAAAATGGAGACCAACGTTTGAACAGTAGACAATGCTGCTTGCCTTCGTCATTTCTTCTTACAATGTCACAATCACCTCAACACCTGCGGATCAACTTCTTCAAACCCCAAAACATCATCCTCTGTCGTTCTGATTAGACGTAAAACCTTTCTGTCAACTGAAACGGAACATTCAGAACATTCTATTACATCATTACAAAACTGAAAACTGTGTTCCTCCTAAATGGCATTCTCTTTGCTATATAGTGCAGAATTTTTGATTAGGGCCTGTCGTGTCTTTACTATCATTAAATGAAGACTTTTAGTTTTTATCAAAAATTCTCTGTAATTCGTATTACGCGATTAACATTTCTGCGCACAGATCCCTTTAGCGGGATCATTTTTCCTAAACAACCACTGAATTGCAGGGCGCCAAATTCAAAAATATGACTAAAAATATTTATAATCATGCAATCACAAGTGAAATATACCAAAACACAGCTTAGCTTGTTGTTATCCACCTATCGTGTCAGATTTTGAAAATATGCTTTACAGCGAAAGCAATCCAAGCTTTTGTGAGTGTATCAATCAATGCTAGAACAGCTAGCCCCAAATTAGCATGGTCACGAAAGTCAGAAAAGCAATAAAATGAATCGCTTACCTTTGATAATCTTCGAATGTTTGCACTCACGAGACTCCCAGTTACACAACAAATGTTATTTTTGTTCGATAAATATTACTTTTATAACAAAAAAACGCCATTTGGGTTGCGCGTTATGTTCAGAAAACCAAAGCCTCGTTCCGTTCGACGAATTCCAAAAAGTATCCGTAATGGTCGTAGAAACATGTCAAATTTTTTTTATAATCAATCCTCAGGTTGTTTTTAACAAACATAATCGATAATATTTCAACCGGACCGTAACCTATTCAATAAGAGAGAAAAGGAAAATGGAGAGCTCCCCTCTTGCGCGCAGGAACTATTCAGAGGACACCTGACTACTTTTGAAAAATCTCGTTCATTTTTCAAAATAAAAGCCTGAAACTATGTCTAAAGCCTGGTCACAGCCCGAGGAAGCCATTGGAAAAGGAATCTGGTTGGTACCCCTTTAAATGGGAGAAAGACTGGCCAGGAAACACAGATTTAAAAAATATATATCACTTCCGGGTTATATTTTCTCAGGTTTTCGCCTGCAGAATCAGTTTTATTATACTCACAGACAATATTTTGAAAGTTTTGGAAACTTTGGATTGTTTTCTATCCTAATCTGTAAATTATATGCATATTCTACGATCTGGACCTGAGAAAGTCTGTTTACCTTGGGAACGTTATTTAAAAAATAGAAATAATCTGACCCCTAGCGTCAAGAAACTGATTAATCATGTAACTGTAACTAACTAGGAAGTCGGGGCACCAAGGAAAACATTCAGATTACAAAGTTCTAATTTTCCTAATAGAACTTTTCAGATATTTTATATCTGATCAATTAGTCTTCGAATTAATTAATTATTTACTTTACCTCACGTTAGTCTCATTCCAAACGTCATAAATTGTTGGTTATCTGCACGAACCCAGTCTTCACTATAAGTCATCCATACATCAACTGTCTTAAATCATTTATTTACCAAATAATTCACAGAAATACATAAACAAACAAACAAAGTAAATACGGTTACAAGGAATAATAGGGGAATGTGCCCTAGTGGGCTAAACCGGCATGGCGGCTTGTTAGACAAAAGGGGAGTGGGGGTCAGATGAGAAGTGCATGTGTCAGCATATGGTCTCACAAGGGGTCTGAGGATCTCATCTCGGTACCTATTGGCAGTCAGGCTACCTCTGACGAGCACATGGAGGGCTGTGCGGCCCCACAAAGAAATGCCAACCCACACCATGACTGACCCATCGCCAAACCGGTCATGCTGGAGGATGTTGCAGGCAGCAGAACGTTCTCCACGGCGTCTCCAGACTCTGTCACGTCTGTCACATGTGCTCATGTGCTCAGTGTGAACCTGCTTTCATCTGTGAAGAGCACAGGGCGCCAGTGGCGAATTTGCCAATCTTGGTGTTCTCTGGCAAAAGCCAAACGTCCTGCACGGTGTTGGGCTGTAAGCACAACCCCCACCTGTGGACGTCGGGCCCTCATACCACCCTCATGGAGTCTGTTTCTGACCGTTTGAGCAGACACATGCACATTTGTGGCCTGCTGGAGGTCATTTTGCAGGGCGCTGGCAGTGCACCTCCTTGCACAAAGGCGGAGGTAGCGGTCCTGCTGCTGGGTTGTTGCCCTCCTACGGCCTCCCCCACGTCTCCTGATGTACTGGCCTGTCTCCTGGTAGCGCCTCCATGCTCTGGACACTACGCTGACAGCAAACCTTTTTGCCACAGCTCGCAATAATGTGCAATCCTGGATGAACTGCACTACCTGAGCCACTTGTGTGGGTTGTAGACTCCGTCTCATGCTACCACTAGAGTGAGAGCACCACCAGCATTCAAAAGTGACCAAAACATCAGCCAGGAAGCATAGGAACTGAGAAGTGGTCTGTGATCACCACCTGCAGATTCACTCCTTTTTGGGGGGTGTCTTGCTAATTGCCTATAATTTCCACCTTTTGTCGATTCCATTTGCACAACAGCATGTGAAATTTATTGTCAATCAGTGTTGCTTCCTAAGTGGACAGTTTGATTTCACAGAAGTGTGATTGACTTGGAGTTACATTGTGTTGTTTCAGTGTTGCCTTTATTTTTTTGAGCAGTGTATTTACGCTCAGTGTGTTGTCGGGATCTCTGCTGAAAAGTTAGTTTAGTTCTCTCTCTCTCTCTCTGTCGTGGTTAGAGTGGATAGTTCAGAGTGACATTCATTCGTGTCGTTATAGAATAGGTGTTTCGGCGGTTGTCGTTCTTCGCGTTCAATGATACCGAATTCCTCGCTGCAGACTAGTAGTCAATATCAAAGACTTGTTCTTATTCTGTCGGTATCGATAGTCTAAGAGTTTAACCACGTGGGATGGTTAAAAGATTCAGCAGTCTGGTCTCAAACCTTGGCCCTCTCGTTATCGAGGTAAGCTGGTCTGCAACCTTTGACCTCTCGTGATTGAGAGAAACATGGTCTGGTGATAGAAAACCCGAGTGGGAGTTTTATTCGGAAGGGCAGAAAAGGGTCTGTCCCAGGATGCCCGGCAACTTGTCACGATCGTCTATGGGAGAGAGAGAGGTCCAATTAGCAGCGTGTGCAAAATACATCTCTTTTATTTTAGAGAAGGGAAAAACACGCAACTATTACGAAATGAAACAAAACAACAAACGATCGTGAAGCTAAAGACGTAAGTGCAAACACCAGCTACAAACGTACAACATAGACAACTACCCGCAAAAGCCTACTGCCTATGGCTGCCTTAAATATGGCTCCCAATCAGAGACAATGAATGACAGCTGTCTCTGATTGAGAACCAATCTAGGCAGCCATAGACATAACTAGACAACTATACTCTACTCTGCCCCATACACATAAAACAACCCTAGGCACTATAAAACACATACATTTCCCCTGTCACACTCTGACCTAACTAAAAAACATGAAGAAAACAAAGAATACTAAGGCCAGGGCGTGACAGTACCCAAACCCCCCCCCCCCCCCCCCAAAGGTGCGGACTCCGACCGCACAACCTGAAATAGAAAAGGGGAGGGTACGGGGTGGGCCCCATCATGGCGGCAGCTCGGGTGCGGGACGTGGCCCCCACTCCACCATTGTCAATACCCGCTTTGGTAGCCTTCTCCAAATGGCCACCCTCCAAATTAACCCCACCGGACTAAGGGGCAGCACCGGACTAAGGGGCAGCACCGGACTAAGGGGCAGCACCGGACTGAGGGGCAGCTCCGGACTGAGGGGTGGATCCTGGCTGGCTGGCGGATCCTGGCAGGCTGGCGGATCCTGGCTGGCTGGCTCTGGCGGATCCTGGCTGGCTGGCTCTGGCGGATCCTGGCTGGCTGGCTCTGGCGGATCCTGGCTGGCTGGCTCTGGCGGATCCTGGCTGGATGACGGCTCTGGCTGGTCATGGCTCGCTGACGGCTCTGGCTGGTCATGGCTCGCTGACGGCTGTGGCTGGTCATGGCTCGCTGACGGCTTTGGCTGGTCATGGCTCGCTGACGGCTCTGGCTGGTCATGGCTCGCTGACGGATCTGGCTGCTCATGGCTCGCTGACGGCTCTGGCTGGTCATGGCTCGCTGACGGCTCTGGCTGGTCATGGCTCGCTGACCGCTCTGGCTGGTCATGGCTCGCTGACGGCTCTGGCTGGTCATGGCTCGCTGACGGCTCTGGCTGGTCATGGCTCGCTGACGGCTCTGGCTGGTCATGGCTCGCTGACGGCTCTGGCTGGTCATGGCTCGCTGACGGCTCTGGCTGGTCATGGCTGGCTGACGGCTCTGGCTGGTCATGGCTGGCGGAAGGCTCTGGCTGATCCTGTCTGGCGGAAGGCTCTGGCTGATCCTGTCTGGCGGAAGGCTCTGGCTGATCCTGTCTGGCGGAAGGCTCTGGCTGATCCTGTCTGGCGGAAGGCTCTGGCTGATCCTGTCTGGCGGAAGGCTTTGGCTGCTCCTGTCTGGCGGACGGCTTTAAAGGCTCAGTACAGACGGGCAGTTCATGCGGGGCTTGGCAGACGGACAGTTGAGACGGCGTTGTTCAGACGGGCAGTTCAGGCGGCGTTGGGCAGACGGGCAGTTCAGGCACCGTTGGGCAGACGGGCAGTTCAGGCGCCGCTGGGCAGACGGCAGACTCTGGCCGGCTGAGACGCACTGTAGGCCTGGTGCGTGGTACCGGAACTGGAGGTACCGGGCTGAGGGCACGCACATCAGGGCGAGTACGGGGAGAAGGAACAGTGTGTACAGGGCTCTGGAGACGCACAGGATGCTTGATGCGTGGTGCCGGAACTGGAGGCACTGGGCTGGAGACACGCACCACAAGGAGAGTGCGTGGAGGAGGAACAGGGCTCTGGAGACGCACTGGAAGCCTGGTGCGTGGTGTAGGCACTGGTGGTACTGGGCTGGAGCGGGGAGGTGGCGCCGGAAATACCGGACCGTGCAGGCGTACTGGCTCCCTTGAGCACTGAGCCTGCCCAACCTTACCTGGTTGTATACTCCCCGTCGCCTGACCAGTGCGGGGAGGTGGAGTAACCTGCACCGGGCTATGTAGGCGAACCGGGGACACCATGCATAAGGCTGGTGCCATGTAAGCCGGCCCGAGGAGACGCACTGGTGGCCAGATGCGTTGGGCCGGCTTCATGACATCCGGCTCAACGCTCAATCTAGCCCGGCCGATACGTGGAGCTGGAATGTACCGAACCGGGCTATGCACGCGTAAGGAGACACCATGCGCTCTACTACGTAACACGGTGTCTGCCCGTACTCTCGCTCTCCACGGTAAGTACAGGGAGTAGGCGCAGGTCTCCTACCTGACTTCGCCACTCTCCCTTTTAACCCCCCCCCCCACCCCCACCCCACCCCCCCCCCCCCACCCCCAAGAAATGTTTGGGGTTTACTCACAGGCTTCCTACCGCGTCGTCGTGCTGCCTCCATTCGCCGGTATCCCTCCTCACACTGCGCCAGAGAATCCCAGGCGGGCTCCGGCATTCGCCCTGGGTCGATCGCCTACCTGTCGATCTCCTCCCACGTAGTGTAGCCGAGATCCTTCTCCTGCTTCCGAGCTAGCTCCTCATATCGCCGCCTCTCTGCTTTCGCTGCCTCCAGCTCAGCTTTGGGGCGGCGATATTCTCCTGGTTGAGCCCAAGGTCCCTTACCATCCAATTCGTCCTCCCATGTCCAGAAATCCTGTGTAGGTGGGTCCTGTTGCTGTTTCACACGCCGCTTGATCCGATTCAGGTGGGTAGTTCTGTCACGATCGTCTATGGGAGAGAGAGAGGACCAAGGCGCAGCATGTGCAAAATACATCTCTTTTATTTTAGAGAAGGGAAAATCACGCAACGAACAATATTACGAAACGAAACAAAACAACAAACGATCGTGAAGCTAAAGACGTAAGTGCAAACACCAGCTACAAACGTACAACATAGACAACTACCCACAAAAGCCTACTGCCTATGGCTGCCTTAAATATGGCTCCCAATCAGAGACAATGAATGACAGCTGTCTCTGATTGAGAACCAATCTAGGCAGCCATAGACATAACTAGACAACTATACTCTACTCTGCCCCATACACATACAACACCCCTATTCACTATAAAACACATACATTCCCCATGTCACAACCTGTCCTAACTAAAAAACATGAAGAAAACAAAGAATACTAAGGCCAGGGCGTGACACAACTAGAATAACTACAGCGACCATCGTGTATTACCTAAATACTCGTCATAAAACATTTCTTAAAAATACACAGCGTACAGCAAATGAAAGACACAGATCTTGTGAATCCAGCCAATATTTCAGATTTTCTAAGTGTTTTACAGCGAAAACACAATATAGCGTTATATTAGCTTACCACAATAGCAAACATCACAACAGCATTGATTCAAGCCAAAAATAGCGATAACGTATAAACCACCAAAATATATTAATTTTTTCACTAACCATCTTAGAATTCTTCAGATGACAGTCCTATAACATCATATTACACAATGCATATAGAGTTTGTTTAAAAATGTGCATATTTAGCGGCACAAATCGTGGTTATACAATGAGAAATGTAGCAAAGCTGCCCAGAAAATGTCAGGAGAAATCTTTGGAGAGGCACCTATTCTAATCAGTAACTAATCCAAAACTTGACTAAAAATTACAGGTTGGACAGCAATTGAAAGACAAATTAGTTCTTAATGCAATCGCTGTGTTACATTTCTAAAATTAACGTTACTTCAACATACAGCGTGCGTTAAAGTGAGGCTGCACTGCAATTAATGGCGGCTTATGCATTTGCCATTTTTCAACAGAACAACGAATTATCAGCATAAATAGTTCTTACTTTTTGATGAACTCCCATCAGAATCTTGGGAAAGGTGTCCTTTGTCCAAAATAATCGTTGCTAGGTTGTATAACGTCCTCTTCAACGTTGCAATTAGCAGTAAACATTAGCATGTGAGAGAGAGATACCCAACCCCCTAGAACGCCAGGAAATTAAATACCCAAAAATCGTAATATACTGACATAAACTGATATCATTCGGTTTAACATAACAAGATTATGATGTCTTTAAAGCCTACATCGAATAAAAACACAGCCGGAAATTTCTAAGAGCTATAACCGAAGGTTCTAGTACAATATGCCAAGGTCCTCAGTGCGTCAGAGGGAAGAGGGAAAAGAACAGACACGTACTTGCCAATCGATTTATAACCTTTCAGATCTACGTAGAGACTCCATTTCAAGTCTCCCTATTCGCTAACATCCAGGGGAAGGCGTATGCAGTGCATCTCAACCAATAGAAGATTGATTCATTCATCTTATACAACAATTAGATGTAAACCTCATATCTGAGGCTATTGTATAAACAGCGTTATGGTAATGTGGCCGCACCGTCTCCCATGAGTTTCACCAAGTTGTAACAAACGGACCAGTTCGTAGCTGGATTCTTCACCGATCTTTTATACCTTCTCCGGAACATAAATGTTGTTCGGGCCTCAAGTTCTGTGATGTGGAAGAAATTCATTTGTTCTCTATGAAACTTCACTCTGTCTCTATACTGTGGCAATGAGGAGATAATCTCCTCCAGGAATTTACGACCTCTCTGACCACAGCAGCCTGGTTGTAGGAGGCAGGGAGAGGCAGGGAGAGGGGGATTGGGCTTGATGTACCCAAAGAGGGCAATGCCATAACAGGCCAACTGCAGTGCATTAAGAAAGTATTCAGAGCCCTTGACTTTTCCACATTTTGTTACTTTACAGCGATATTATAAAGAGACTTGTCCCGAAGCCACTCCTGCCTTGTCGTGGTTGTGTGTTTAGGGTTGTTGTCCAGTTGTAAAGTGGAGCAGGTTTTTCATCAAGGATCTATGTGGACTTTGCTCCGTTCATCTTTCCCTCGATCCAGACTAGTCTCCCAGTCCCTGCCGCTGAAAAAAAATCATAACAGGATGATGCTGTTTCCTCTAGTTCCTCTAGTTCCTCACAGGCCTGATTGGTGGAGTGCTGCAGAGATGGTTGTCCTTCTAGAAGGTTCTCCCATCTCCACAGAGGAACTCTGGAGCTCTGTCAGAGGGACCATCAGGTTCTTGGTCACCTCTCTGATCAAGGGCCTTCTCCCACGATTGCTCAGTTTATGACCTGGCCTGGGCGCTGTAACTCAGTTTATGAACTGGCCTTGGAACTGTAACTCACAGGTTATGACCTGGCCTGGGCGCTGTAACTCAGTTTATGAACTGGCCAGGGAACTGTAACTCAGTTTATGACGTGGCAGGTCAGATGTCCAGGTTCCTCTACCTCTCTCTGTCCTGATACAGATGTCCAGGTTCCTCTACCTCTGTCCTGATACAGACGTCCAGGTTCCTCTTCCTCTCTGTCCTGATACAGATGTCCAGGTTCCTCTACCTCTCTCTGTCCTGATACAGATGTCCAGGTTCCTCTTCCTCTCTGTCCTGATACAGATGTCCAGGTTCCTCTTCCTCTCTCTGTCCTGATACAGATGTCCAGGTTCCTCTACCTCTCTGTCCTGATACAGATGTCCAGGTTCCTCTACCTCTCTCTGTCCTGATACAGATGTCCAGGTTCCTCTTCCTCTCTGTCCTGATACAGATGTCCAGGTTCCTCTACCTCTCTCTGTCCTGATACAGATGTCCAGGTTCCTCTTCCCCTCTCTGTCCTGATACAGATGTCCAGGTTCCTCTACCTCTCTCTGTCCTGATACAGATGTCCAGGTTCCTCTTCCTCTCTGTCCTGATACAGATGTCCAGGTTCCTCTACCTCTCTCTGTCCTGATACAGATGTCCAGGTTCCTCTGCCTCTCTCTGTCCTGATACAGATGTCCAGGTTCCTCTACCTCTCTCTGTCCTGATACAGATGTCCAGTTTCCTCTTCCTCTCTGTCCTGATACAGATGTCCAGGTTCCTCTGCCTCTCTCTGTCCTGATACAGATGTCCAGGTTCCTCTTCCTCTCTCTGTCCTGATACAGATGTCCAGGTTCCTCTACCTCTCTGTCCTGATACAGATGTCCAGGTTCCTCTTCCTCTCTGTCCTGATACAGATGTCCAGGTTCCTCTTCCTCTCTCTGTCCTGATACAGATGTCCAGGTTCCTCTACCTCTCTGTCCTGATACAGATGTCCAGGTTCCTCTACCTCTCTCTGTCCTGATACAGATGTCCAGGTTCCTCTTCCTCTCTGTCCTGATACAGATGTCCAGGTTCCTCTACCTCTCTGTCCTGATACAGATGTCCAGGTTCCTCTACCTCTCTCTGTCCTGATACAGATGTCCAGGTTCCTCTACCTCTCTGTCCTGATACAGATGTCCAGGTTCCTCTACCTCTCTCTGTCCTGATACAGATGTCCAGGTTCCTCTACCTCTCTGTCCTGATACAGATGTCCAGGTTCCTCTACCTCTCTGTCCTGATACAGATGTCCAGGTTCCTCTACCTCTCTGTCCTGATACAGATGTCCAGGTTCCTCTACCTCTCTGTCCTGATACAGATGTCCAGGTTCCTCCTCCTCTCTCTGTCCTGATATAGATGTCCAGGTTCCTCTTCCTCTCTCTGTCCTAATACAGATGTCCAGGTTCCTCTACCTCTCTGTCCTGATACAGATGTCCAGGTTCCTCTACCTCTCTGTCCTGATACAGATGTCCAGGTTCCTCTTCCTCTGTCCTGATACAGATGTCCAGGTTCCTCTACCTCTCTCTGTCCTGATACAGATGTCCAGGTTCCTCTTCCTCTCTGTCCTGATACAGATGTCCAGGTTCCTCTTCCTCTCTGTCCTGATACAGATGTCCAGGTTACTCTTCCTCTCTGTCCTGATACAGATGTCCAGGTTACTCTTCCTCTCTGTCCTGATACAGATGTCCAGGTTCCTCTACCTCTCTCTGTCCTGATACAGATGTCCAGGTTCCTCTTCCTCTCTGTCCTGATACAGATGTCCAGGTTACTCTTCCTCTCTGTCCTGATACAGATGTCCAGGTTACTCTTCCTCTCTGTCCTGATACAGATGTCCAGGTTACTCTTCCTCTCTGTCCTGATACAGATGTCCAGGTTACTCTTCCTCTCTGTCCTGATACAGATGTCCTGGTTCCTCTACCTCTCTGTCCTGATACAGATGTCCAGGTTCCTCTTCCTCTCTCTGTCCTGATACAGATGTCCAGGTTCCTCTACCTCTCTCTGTCCTGATACAGATGTCCAGGTTCCTCTACCTCTCTCTGTCCTGATACAGATGTCCAGGTTCCTCTACCTCTCTCTGTCCTGATACAGATGTCCAGGTTCCTCTACCTCTCTCTGTCCTGATACAGATGTCCAGGTTCCTCTACCTCTCTCTGTCCTGATACAGATGTCCAGGTTCCTCTACCTCTCTGTCCTGATACAGATGTCCAGGTTCCTCTTCCTGTCTCTGTCCTGATACAGATGTCCAGGTTCCTCTTCCTCTCTGTCCTGATACAGATGTCCAGGTTCCTCTTCCTCTCTGTCCTGATACAGATGTCCAGGTTCCTCTTCCTCTCTCTGTCCTGATACAGATGTCCAGGTTCCTCTGCCTCTCTCTGTCCTGATACAGATGTCCAGGTTCCTCTACCTCTCTGTCCTGATACAGATGTCCAGGTTCCTCTACCTCTCTCTGTCCTGATACAGATGTCCAGGTTCCTCTACCTCTCTGTCCTGATACAGATGTCCAGGTTCCTCTTCCTCTCTGTCCTGATACAGATGTCCAGGTTCCTCTTCCTCTCTCTGTCCTGATACAGATGTCCAGGTTCCTCTACCTCTCTGTCCTGATACAGATGTCCAGGTTCATCTACCTCTCTGTCCTGATACAGATGTCCAGGTTCCTCTACCTCTCTGTCCTGATACAGATGTCCAGGTTCATCTACCTCTCTGTCCTGATACAGATGTCCAGGTTCCTCTACCTCTCTGTCCTGATACAGATGTCCAGGTTCCTCTTCCTCTCTCTGTCCTGATACAGATGTCCAGGTTCCTCTTCCTCTGTCCTGATACAGATGTCCAGGTTCCTCTACCTCTCTCTGTCCTGATACAGATGTCCAGGTTCCTCTTCCTCTCTGTCCTGATACAGATGTCCAGGTTCCTCTACCTCTCTCTGTCCTGATACAGATGTCCAGGTTCCTCTTCCTCTCTGTCCTGATACAGATGTCCAGGTTCCTCTTCCTCTCTCTGTCCTGATACAGATGTCCAGGTTCCTCTACCTCTCTCTGTCCTGATACAGATGTCCAGGTTCCTCTTTCTCTCTGTCCTGATACAGATGTCCAGGTTCCTCTACCTCTCTCTGTCCTGATACAGATGTCCAGGTTCCTCTACCTCTCTCTGTCCTGATACAGATGTCCAGGTTCCTCTTCCTCTCTGTCCTGATACAGATGTCCAGGTTCCTCTACCTCTCTCTGTCCTGATACAGATGTCCAGGTTCCTCTACCTCTCTGTCCTGATACAGATGTCCAGGTTCCTCTACCTCTCTCTGTCCTGATACAGATGTCCAGGTTCCTCTACCTCTCTCTGTCCTGATACAGATGTCCAGGTTCCTCTACCTCTCTGTCCTGATACAGATGTCCAGGTTCCTCTACCTCTCTGTCCTGATACAGATGTCCAGGTTCCTCTTCCTCTCTCTGTCCTGATACAGATGTCCAGGTTCCTCTACCTCTCTCTGTCCTGATACAGATGTCCAGGTTCCTCTACCTCTCTGTCCTGATACAGATGTCCAGGTTCATCTACCTCTCTGTCCTGATACAGATGTCCAGGTTCCTCTACCTCGCTCTGTCCTGATACAGACGTCCAGGTTCCTCTTCCTCTCTGTCCTGATACAGATGTCCAAGTTCCTCTTCCTCTCTCTGTCCTGATACAGATGTCCAGGTTCTTCCTCCTCTCTCTGTCCTGATACAGATGTCCAGGTTCCTCTACCTCTCTGTCCTGATACAGATGTCCAGGTTCCTCTTCCTCTCTCTGTCCTGATACAGATTTCCAGGTTCCTCTACCTCTCTGTCCTCATACAGATGTCCAGGTTCCTCTACCTCTCTGTCCTGATACAGATGTCCAGGTTCCTCTACCTCTCTCTGTCCTGATACAGATGTCCAGGTTCCTCTACCTCTCTCTGTCCTGATACAGAT
This sequence comes from Salvelinus fontinalis, assembly GCF_029448725.1. NCBI lineage: Eukaryota > Metazoa > Chordata > Actinopteri > Salmoniformes > Salmonidae > Salvelinus > Salvelinus fontinalis. The sequence continues at coordinate 2,664,882 of NC_074693.1, forward strand.
GTCCAGGTTCCTCTTTCTCTCTCTGTCCTGATACAGATGTCCAGGTTCCTCTGCCTCTCTCTGTCCTGATACAGATGTCCAGGTTCCTCTACCTCTCTCTGTCCTGATACAGATGTCCAGGTTCCTCTACCTCTCTGTCCTGATACAGATGTCCAGGTTCCTCTACCTCTCTGTCCTGATACAGATGTCCAGGTTCCTCTGCCTCTCTCTGTCCTGATACAGATGTCCAGGTTCCTCTACCTCTCTCTGTCCTGATACAGATGTCCAGGTTCCTCTACCTCTCTCTGTCCTGATACAGATGTCCAGGTTCCTCTTCCTCTCTCTGTCCTGATACAGATGTCCAGGTTCCTCTTTCTCTCTCTGTCCTGATACAGATGTCCAGGTTCCTCTGCCTCTCTCTGTCCTGATACAGATGTCCAGGTTCCTCTACCTCTCTCTGTCCTGATACAGATGTCCAGGTTCCTCTCTCTGTCCTGATACACATGTCCAAGTTCCTCTTCCTCTCTCTGTCCTGATACAGATGTCCAGGTTCCTCTACCTCTCTGTCCTGATACAGATGTCCAGGTTCCTCTACCTCTCTCTGTCCTGATACAGATGTCCAGGTTCCTCTACCTCTCTGTCCTGATACAGATGTCCAGGTTCCTCTACCTCTCTCTGTCCTGATACAGATGTCCAGGTTGCTCTACCTCTCTCTGTCCTGATACAGATGTCCAGGTTCCTCTTCCTCTCTGTCCTGATACAGATGTCCAGGTTCCTCTACCTCTCTGTCCTGATACAGATGTCCAGGTTCCTCTATCTCTCTGTCCTGATACAGATGTCCAGGTTCCTCTACCTCTCTGTCCTGATACAGATGTCCAGGTTCCTCTTCCTCTCTCTGTCCTGATACAGATGTCCAGGTTCCTCTACCTCTCTGTCCTGATTCAGATGTCCAGGTTCCTCTACCTCTCTCTGTCCTGATACAGATGTCCAGGTTCCTCTACCTCTCTGTCCTGATACAGATGTCCAGGTTCCTCTTCCTCTCTCTGTCCTGATACAGATGTCCAGGTTCCTCTACCTCTCTCTGTCCTGATACAGATGTCCAGGTTCCTCTACCTCGCTCTGTCCTGATACAGATGTCCAGGTTCCTCTACCTCTCTGTCCTGATACAGATGTCCAGGTTCCTCTACCTCTCTGTCCTGATACAGATGTCCACGTTCCTCTACCTCTCTCTGTCCTGATACAGATGTCCAGGTTCCTCTACCTCTCTGTCCTGATACAGATGTCCAGGTTCCTCTTCCTCTCTCTGTCCTGATACAGATGTCCAGGTTCCTCTACCACTCTCTGTCCTGAAACAGATGTCCAGGTTCCTCTACCTCTCTCTGTCCTGATACAGATGTCCAGGTTCCTCTTCCTCTCTGTCCTGATACAGATGTCCAGGTTCCTCTTCCTCTCTGTCCTGATACAGATGTCCAGGTTCCTCTACCTCTCTCTGTCCTGATACAGATGTCCAGGTTCCTCTTCCTCTCTGTCCTGATACAGATGTCCAGGTTCCTCTACCTCTCTCTGTCCTGATACAGATGTCCAGGTTCCTCTACCTCTCTGTCCTGATACAGATGTCCAGGTTCCTCTACCTCTCTCTGTCCTGATACAGATGTCCAGGTTCTTCTACCTCTCTGTCCTGATACAGATGTCCAGGTTCCTCTACCTCTCTCTGTCCTGATACAGATGTCCAGGTTCCTCTACCTCTCTGTCCTGATACAGATGTCCAGGTTCCTCTACCTCTCTCTGTCCTGATACAGATGTCCAGGTTCCTCTACCTCTCTCTGTCCTGATACAGATGTCCAGGTTCCTCTACCTCTCTGTCCTGATACAGATGTCCAGGTTCCTCTACCTCTCTCTGTCCTGATACAGATGTCCAGGTTCCTCTTCCTCTCTGTCCTGATACAGATGTCCAGGTTCCTCTTCCTCTCTGTCCTGATACAGATGTCCAGGTTCCTCTTCCTCTCTGTCCTGATACAGATGTCCAGGTTCCTCTTCCTCTCTGTCCTGATACAGATGTCCAGGTTCCTCTTCCTCTCTGTCCTGATACAGATGTCCAGGTTCCTCATCCCTCTCTGTCCTGATACAGATGTACAGGTTCCTCTTCCTCTCTCTGTCCTGATACAGATGTCCAGGTTCCTCTTCCTCTCTGTCCTGATACAGATGTCCAGGTTCCTCTACCTCTCTGTCCTGATACAGATGTCCAGGTTCCTCTACCTCTCTCTGTCCTGATACAGATGTCCAGGTTCCTCTACCTCTCTGTCCTGATACAGATGTCCAGGTTCCTCTTCCTCTCTGTCCTGATACAGATGTCCAGGTTCCTCTACCTCTCTGTCCTGATACAGATGTCCAGGTTCCTCTACCTCTCTGTCCTGATACAGATGTCCAGGTTCCTCTACCTCTCTCTGTCCTGATACAGATGTCCAGGTTCCTCTACCTCTCTGTCCTGATACAGATGTCCAGGTTCCTCTACCTCTCTGTCCTGATACAGATGTCCAGGTTCCTCTTCCTCTCTCTGTCCTGATACAGATGTCCAGGTTCCTCTACCTCTCTCTGTCCTGATACAGATGTCCAGGTTCCTCTACCTCTCTGTCCTGATACAGATGTCCAGGTTCCTCTACCTCTCTGTCCTGATACAGATGTCCAGGTTCCTCTTCCTCTCTGTCCTGATACAGATGTCCAGGTTCCTCTACCTCTCTCTGTCCTGATACAGATGTCCAGGTTCCTCTACCTCTCTGTCCTGATACAGATGTCCAGGTTCCTCTACCTCTCTCTGTCCTGATACAGATGTCCAGGTTCCTCTACCTCTCTGTCCTGATACAGATGTCCAGGTTCCTCTACCTCTCTGTCCTGATACAGATGTCCAGGTTCCTCTACCTCTCTCTGTCCTGATACAGATGTCCAGGTTCCTCTACCTCTCTGTCCTGATACAGATGTCCAGGTTCCTCTTCCTCTCTGTCCTGATACAGATGTCCAGGTTCCTCTTCCTCTCTCTGTCCTGATACAGATGTCCAGGTTCCTCTACCTCTCTCTGTCCTGATACAGATGTCCAGGTTCCTCATCCCTCTCTGTCCTGATACAGATGTCCAGGTTCCTCTACCTCTCTGTCCTGATACAGATGTCCAGGTTCCTCTACCTCTCTCTGTCCTGATACAGATGTCCAGGTTCCTCATCCCTCTCTGTCCTGATACAGATGTCCAGGTTCCTCATCCCTCTCTGTCCTGATACAGATGTCCAGGTTCCTCTACCTCTCTGTCCTGATACAGATGTCCAGGTTCCTCTTCCTCTCTGTCCTGATACAGATGTCCAGGTTCCTCTACCTCTCTCTGTCCTGATACAGATGTCCAGGTTCCTCTACCACTCTCTGTCCTGATACAGATGTCCAGGTTCCTCTACCTCTCTGTCCTGATACAGATGTCCAGGTTCCTCTACCTCTCTCTGTCCTGATACAGATGTCCAGGTTCCTCTACCTCTCTCTGTCCTGATACAGATGTCCAGGTTCCTCTACCTCTCTGTCCTGATACAGATGTCCAGGTTCCTCTTCCTCTCTTTGTCCTGATACAGATGTCCAGGTTCCTCTACCTCACTCTGTCCTGATACAGATGTCCAGGTTCCTCTACCTCTCTCTGTCCTGATACAGATGTCCAGGTTCCTCTACCTCTCTGTCCTGATACAGATGTCCAGGTTCCTCTACCTCTCTGTCCTGATACAGATGTCCAGGTTCCTCTACCTCTCTCTGTCCTGATACAGATGTCCAGGTTCCTCTACCTCTCTCTGTCCTGATACAGATGTCCAGGTTCCTCTACCTCTCTGTCCTGATACAGATGTCCAGGTTCCTCTACCTCTCTGTCCTGATACAGATGTCCAGGTTCCTCTACCTCTCTCTGTCCTGATACAGATGTCCAGGTTCCTCTACCTCTCTCTGTCCTGATACAGATGTCCAGGTTCCTCTACCTCTCTCTGTCCTGATACAGATGTCCAGGTTCCTCTTCCTCTCTGTCCTGATACAGATAAATATTTGCACATACTGTACATTAAACTAGTTTTCAGAAGTCCCTACCTACCTCTTGAGACACTGTGTTCAATAATAAAGGTCTTTGACCTCATATTTATTTGACTTATTTCTTTGTTTTTTCCTGTCAGATGTTTGGTGAGGTAATATTGCAGAAGGATGGAGCCAGTGAAGAAAAAGACAGGTCGTGTCCTAAAGGGTACTCTGTACCCTACATAGTGCACTACATTTGACCAGGGCCCATAGGGCACTAAGTAGGAAATAGGGAGCCGTTTGGGACTCAGCCGGTGGATTGTATCTGAGGTCACTCCATTATCATCGCTAATGCGCTGTGAGATTGGGAGCTAATTGATAATGCATGCTAATTGAAATTAGCGCCCCCTTCGTCGCCGTATCGAAGAAAACATACAATCCACTAACACAGTGCATGCTGTGGGCTAAAACTCCTTTAGCATAATCTTCCTCTCGCTCCACGCTTCCGTCTCGTTGATTTGCTGGCCGATTCTTTGCGCTTCACCTCAGGACAATCAAGCATCCTACTCGTAAAGACATTTCCTGCATGGGAACAATTACAGACGGAGCATGAGATAGGAGGTTCTAACCAAGGATGAACATACAGTACCTGATCAGAGGTGTTGTTGTGCTTAAGGAGCCAGATAGCATACTCATGAAGTCTACAGTATTAAGAACTGGTCGTAATGCTATAGTGTTAGTCTGTTAGCTAGTTAGCATACTCATGAAGTCTACAGTATTAAGAACTGGTCGCAATGCTATAGTGTTAGCCAGTTAGCTAGTTAGCATACTCATGAAGTCTACGGTATTAAGAACTGGTCGTAATGCTATAGTGTTAGTCTGTTAGCTAGTTAGCATACTCATAAAGTCTACAGTATTCAGGATGGGTCGTAATGCTATAGTGTTAGTCTGTTAGCTAGTTAGCATACTCATTAAGTCTACAGTATTAAGAATTGGTCGTAATGCTATTGTGTTAGCCTGTTAGCTAGTTGGCATACAGTATTAAGGATGATTTGTGGTGCTATAGTGTTAGCCAGTTAGCTAGTTAGCATACTCATAAAGTCTACAGTATTAAGAACTGGTCATAATCCTATAGTGTTAGCCATTTATCAGAGAATAAAATTATAGAGTTTGCAGTGATAACACAAAAAGATTTGCCAAGAAGACATCCACTTCAACCATGTCATTGGATTCAGGTAGAAAGTTGGGTGGAAAAAAGACAAACATTCACAGAATTCTTTACATTGATGATTTTTTTGCAAATCCAATCAGTGTTCCATGTTGATTCAACGTCATTACATAGTTTCTAATGGAGTAGTAGAGGCAGGGAGGAGGGGTGGAGAGGTTAGAGGCAGGGAGGAGGGGTGGAGGGGTTAGAGGCAGGGAGGAGGGTGGAGGGGTTAGAGGCAGGGAGGAGGGGTGGAGAGGTTAGAGGCAGGGTGGAGGGGTGGAGAGCTTAGAGGCAGGGAGGAGGAGTGGAGAGGTTAGAGGCAGGGAGGATGGGTGGAGAGGTTAGAGGCAGGGAGGAGGGGTGGAGAGGTTAGAGGCAGGGAGGAGGGTGGAGGGGTTAGAGGCAGGGAAGAGGGGTGGAGAGGTTAGAGGCAGGGTGGAGGGGTGGAGGGGTTAGAGGCAGGGAGGAGGGGTGGAGAGGTTAGAGGCAGGGTGGAGGGGTGGAGAGCTTAGAGGCAGGGAGGAGGAGTGGAGAGGTTAGAGGCAGGGAGGATGGGTGGAGAGGTTAGAGGCAGGGAGGAGGGGTGGAGAGGTTAGAGGCAGGGAGGAGGAGTGGAGAGGTTAGAGGCAGGGAGGAGGAGTGGAGAGGTTAGAGACAAGGAGGAGGGGTGGAGAGGTTAGAGGCAGGGAGGAGGGGTGGAGGGGTTAGAGGCAGGGAGGGGAGGTGGGGTTAGAGGCAGGGAGGAGGGGTGGAGGGGTTAGAGGCAGGGAGGAGGGGTGGAGGGGTGGAGGGGTTAGAGGCAGGGAGGAGGGGTGGAGGGGTTAGAGGCAGGGAGGAGGGGTGGAGGGGTTAGAGGCAGGGAGGAAGGGTGGAGAGGCTAGAGGCAGGGAGGAGGGGTGGAGAGGCGAGAGGCAGGGAGGGGACGTGGAGAGGTTAGAGGCAGGGAGGAGGGTTGGAGGGGTTAGAGGCAGGGAGGAGGGGTGGAGAAGTTAGAGGCAGGGAGGAGGGGTGGAGAGGTTAGAGGCAGGGAGGAGGGGTGGAGAGGTTAGAGGCAGGGAGGAGGGGTGGAGGGGTTAGAGGCAGGGAGGAGGGGTGGAGAGGTTAGAGGCAGTGAGGGGGGGTGGAGAGGTTAGAGGCAGGGAGGAGGGGTGGAGTGGTTAGAGGCAGGGAGGAGGGGTGGAGGGGTTAGAGGCAGGGAGGAGGGGTGGAGGGGTTAGAGGCAGGGTGGAGGGGTGGAGGGGTTAGAGGCAGGGAGGAGGGGTGGTGGGGTTAGAGGCAGGGAGGAGAGGTGGAGAGGTTAGAGGCAGGGAGGAGGAGTGGAGAGGTTAGAGGCAGGGAGGAGGGGTGGAGAGGTTAGAGGCAGGGAGGAGAGGTGGAGAGGTTAGAGGCAGGGAGGAGGAGTGGAGAGGTTAGAGGCAGGGAGGAGGGGTGGAGGGGTTAGAGGCAGGGAGGAGGGGTGGAGGGGTTAGAGGCAGGGAGGAGGGGTGGAGGGGTTAGAGGCAGGGAGGAGGGGTGGAGGGGTGGAGGGGTTAGAGGCAGGGAGGGGGGGTGGAGAGGTTAGAGGCAGGGAGGAGGGGTGGTGGGGTTAGAGGCAGGGAGGAGAGGTGGAGAGGTTAGAGGCAGGGAGGAGGAGTGGAGAGGTTAGAGGCAGGGAGGAGGGGTGGAGAGGTTAGAGGCAGGGAGGAGAGGTGGAGAGGTTAGAGGCAGGGAGGAGGAGTGGAGAGGTTAGAGGCAGGGAGGAGGGGTGGAGGGGTTAGAGGCAGGGAGGAGGGGTGGAGGGGTTAGAGGCAGGGAGGAGGGGTGGAGGGGTTAGAGGCAGGGAGGAGGGGTGGAGGGGTGGAGGGGTTAGAGGCAGGGAGGAGGGGTGGAGGGGTTAGAGGCAGGGAGGAGGGGTGGAGAGGTTAGAGGCAGGGAGGAGGGATGGAGAGGTTAGAGGCAGGGAGGGGAGGTGGAGGGGTTAGAGGCAGGGAGAGGAGGTGGAGGGGTTAGAGGCAGGGAGGAGGGGTGGAGGGGTTAGAGGCAGGGAGGAGGGGTGGAGGGGTGGAGAGGTTAGAGGCAGGGAGGAGGGGTGGAGGGGTTAGAGGCAGGGAGGAAGGGTGGTGGGGTTAGAGGCAGGGAGGAGAGGTGGAGAGGTTAGAGGCAGGGAGGAGGGGTGGAGAGGTTAGAGGCAGGGAGGAGGGGTGGAGAGGTTAGAGGCAGGGAGGGGAGGTGGAGGGGTGGAGAGGTTAGAGGCAGGGAGGAGGGGTGGAGGGGTTAGAGGCAGGGAGGAGGGGTGGAGGGGTTAGAGGCAGGGAGGAGGGGTGGAGGGGTTAGAGGCAGGGAGGGGAGGTGGAGGGGTGGAGAGGTTAGAGGCAGGGATGAGGAGTGGAGAGGTTAGAGGCAGGGAGGAGGGGTGGAGGGGTTAGAGGCAGGGAGGAGGGGTGGAGGGGTTAGAGGCAGGGAGGAGGGGTGGAGGGGTTAGAGGCAGGGAGGGGAGGTGGAGGGGTGGAGAGGTTAGAGGCAGGGATGAGGAGTGGAGAGGTTAGAGGCAGGGAGGAGGGGTGGAGGGGTTAGAGGCAGGGAGGAGGGGTGGAGGGGTTAGAGGCAGGGAGGAGGGGTGGAGAGGTTAGAGGCAGGGAGGAGAGGTGGAGAGGTTAGAGGCAGGGAGGAGGGGTGGAGAGGTTAGAGGCAGGGAGGGGAGGTGGAGGGGTTAGAGGCAGGGAGGGGAGGTGGAGGGGTGGAGAGGTTAGAGGCAGGGATGAGGAGTGGAGAGGTTAGAGGCAGGGAGGAGGGGTGGAGGGGTTAGAGGCAGGGAGGAGGGATGGAGGGGTTAGAGGCAGGGAGGAGGGGTGGAGAGGTTAGAGGCAGGGAGGAGAGGTGGAGAGGTTAGAGGCAGGGAGGAGGGGTGGAGAGGTTAGAGGCAGGGAGGGGAGGTGGAGAGGTTAGAGGCAGGGAGGAGGGGTGGAGAGGTTAGAGGCAGGGAGGAGGGGTGGAGGGGTTAGAGGCAGGGAGGAGGGGTGGAGAGGTTAGAGGCAGGGAGGAGAGGTGGAGAGGTTAGAGGCAGGGAGGAGGGGTGGAGAGGTTAGAGGCAGGGAGGAGAGGTGGAGAGGTTAGAGGCAGGGAGGAGGGATGGAGGGGTTAGAGGCAGGGAGGAGAGGTGGAGAGGTTAGAGGCAGGGAGGAGGGGTGGAGAGGTTAGAGGCAGGGAGGAGGGGTGGAGAGGTTAGAGGCAGGGAGGAGAGGTGGAGAGGTTAGAGGCAGGGAGGAGGGGTGGAGAGGTTAGAGGCAGGGAGGGGAGGTGGAGGGGTTAGAGGCAGGGAGGGGAGGTGGAGGGGTGGAGAGGTTAGAGGCAGGGATGAGGAGTGGAGAGGTTAGAGGCAGGGAGGAGGGGTGGAGGGGTTAGAGGCAGGGAGGAGGGGTGGAGGGGTTAGAGGCAGGGAGGAGGGGTGGAGGGGTTAGAGGCAGGGAGGAGGGGTGGAGGGGTTAGAGGCAGGGAGGAGGGGTGGAGGGGTTAGAGGCAGGGAGGAGGGGTGGAGGGGTTAGAGGCAGGGTGGAGGGGTGGAGGGGTGGAGGGGTTAGAGGCAGGGAGGAGGGGTGGAGGGGTTAGAGGCAGGGAGGAGGGATGGAGGGGTTCTGAGTCCAGGAAATATGTCCCGTCCTCTTCTCCCTCCCCGAGTCTACATTGTTTTGATATTGGTCACATGGTTAGCAGATGTTATTGGTCACATGGTTAGCAGATGTTATTGGTCACAAACACATAGTTAGCAGATGTTATTGGTCACTTGGTTAGCAGATGTTATTGGTCACTTGGTTAGCAGATGTTATTGGTCACTTGGTTAGCAGATGTTATTGGTCACTTGGTTAGCAGATGTTATTGGTCACATACACATGGTTAGCAGATGTTATTGGTCACATGGTTAGCAGATGTTATTGGTCACATGGTTAGCAGATGTTATTGGTCACATGGTTAGCAGATGTTATTGTGAGTGTAGCGAAATGCTTATGCTTCTAGATCAGACAGTGCAGCAGTAACTAACAAGTTAGAGTAGCAATAGTCGAGCGTGTTACTCGCTCACGTAGTGCAATCGATATGCTGATAGAATTTAGGTAGCCTTGTTCTCAAATTAGCTTTGTTAAAATCCCCGGCTACAATAAATGCAGACTCTGGATATATAGTTTCCAGTTTGCATAGATTCCAGTGAAGTTCCTTGATGGCCGTCTTGATATCCGCTATCGTGGAAATATTTGGTCATATTTCACAAATACCGGAGTTCAAATATACTTTTTCTTACTTCACAATTAAAGCCGAGGTGCATCATGAATACAGCTCCCTTCCAATCTTAGCTACTTATACATTTGTCCTCTTTACGTCATCGTCATGGTATCTCCTCTTAATGGCTTACCACCTCTGGCCTCCAGACACCGTCTTCATATTAGGACATGCAACCTGTAGAGTCTCACATAAATAGTTTCATGCATGTAGAAGCATAGCAACAGACCATAGCAACAGACCATGACACTCTACAGGATTAACCAATACATGTCATCCTGCTGACGCCACTCTGTGAGTATAACAGACCTGATATGGCGGGCGAAAACCCGAGGAAAATCGATCCAGGATTATTTTTTTTATTTTTTTAATGTGAGTGGTTTTCCATTGAAAGCCTATTGAAATTCCGAAAACTGCCCCCTTGTCACGTTCCTGACCTGTTTTCTGTTGTTTTGTATGTGTTTAGTTGGTCAGGACGTGAGCTGGGTGGGAATTCTATGTTGTGTGTCTAGTTTGTCTGTTTCTATGTCAGCCTAGTGTGGGTTCTCAATCAGAGACAGATGGTAGTCGTTGTCTCTGATTGAGACTCATATATAGGAGGCTTGTTTTGTGTTGGGATTTTGTGGGTGTTTGTTACCTGTCTCTGTGTTTGTGTTCTGCACCAGATAGGTCTGTATCGGTTTTGCACATTTGTTATTTTGTATTGTTGTTTGTAGTGTTTCACTTGTGTTTGTATTAAACATGTTGAACACTAGCCGCGCTGCACTTTGGTCCTCTCCTTCACCCCTGGAAGAAAACCTTTACACCCCTAGCCCAAAAAGGTAAAAAAAAACGAAATACTGCACAGTTTCCTAAGGACTAGAATTGAAGCTGCCATCTCTATCAGCGCGTCCTGCCTGTTGTTCGTGATGAGGTGGAGGTGAGAGTCAAATCAAATCAAATTGTATTGGGTCTGAGGCAGTGCCCAGGTTTCCCCTTCCTGCTCCCCATCTGTCCTCCTCTCTATCCCGGAGGAAATCCCAGCAGGCTGCTGCCAATCAAAACATGAACACATAAACAACACAGTCCCAGACAGACCTACTGTAGCCCCCCTTCACCCCCCCCCCCACCCATCCCCTGTAGGATGAGGTCTGTCACCTCATCCTACAGCCCCATGCCACATCCTCCTAAAGCTTTTCCCCAGCCCCTAAAATACACTCTGGGTACAAGGTAACCTTCTGCCAGGCAGTGAGAGGCTCTCGGTGGGTGCAGGGGCAAGCAAAAGAGGGGAGAGGTGTGGGGAGATGTTTCTTTTTTATTTTAATCATCAGCCGCCATATTTCCCAACTAGACAGACGCCCAGACAGACAGACGGAGCTGCAGGGGAGCTGGGTGGATGGCTGGTTGGTGAATGAACAACACATTTAAACTTCAAACGCAGCAGCCCCAGTACACAGAGGGTATCAGCCTTTAGCCATGTGACGTGTGTGTGTGTGTGTGTGTGTGTGTGTGTGGTTGTGTGGTTGTGTGTGTGTGTGTGTGTGTGTGTGTACCAGCCATCATTCCCCCACACCAGCTGCTGCTGAGCCCTCTAACAGCACCACTAGGGAGAGGGATCGATCAACACAACCCACAACCCTGGGAGAGATGCTGCTGGAAGGAAAAGATGTCAAGGCAAAGCAGGTTAATTTAGAGCAAAATAGTAGAGAATAAGGAGGAGACTGGAAGTGAAGGGGAGGGGTGGGGTGGGGAAGTGAAGGGAGGAGGGAAGGGGGTAGAGGAGGGAGGAGAAGAGAGAGAGGAGACTACGAGAGAGCAGGCGAAGAGAGGAGGAGAGAGGAGCAGGAAGGAAATGCTTACCCAATTACCACAGTATGAAGGGTTTTAGGACGGTGACCACAATTTGGTGGGTCACAGACATTCACTACATGGGGGGATAGCTGTAATACTACGAGAGAGAGAGAGAGAGTAGTTGAGAGAGAGAGACAGAGAGAGAGAGAGAGAGAGTGAGAGACAGAGAGAGAGAGAGAGAGAGAGAGTGAGAGACAGAGAGAGAGAGAGAGAGAGAGAGAGAGAGGGAGTAGTTGAGAGAGAGACAAAGAGAGAGACAAAGAGGGAGAGAGAGAGAGAGAGGGAGAGAGAGAGAGAGAGAGAGAGAGAGAGAGGGAGTAGTTGAGAGAGAGACAAAGAGAGAGACAAAGAGGGAGAGAGAGAGAGAGAGAGGGAGAGAGAGAGAGAGAGAGACAAAGAGGGAGAGAGAGAGAGAGAGAGGGAGACAGAGAGAGACAGAGAGAGAAAGTGAGAAAAGGAGAGTAGTTGAGAGAGAGAGTTGCTGAGGGAGTAGCCATTTGTTCAGTCAGGGATGTCAGAGTACAGATCAGTAAGTGTTCGTTGGGATTAAATGCTTCACACGTCACACCAAGGAATTTACCTTGAAGAGACTGCATCCCAAACGGCATCCCATAGTGCTCTGGTAAAAAACAAATACTGCACTATGTAGGGAATAAGGTGTTATTTGGACACGCACAGAAAGACATTGGTCTAATGGTTGGAGCTACTACCTATCGCGTCATACTGGACATCAAAGCATCTCGGTGAAGAGACTTACCTGGTCCAATCCCCTACAGTCATAGAGGAAGAGCCTTACCTGGTCCAATCCCCTACAGTCATAGAGGAAGAGCCTTACCTGGTCCAATCCCCTACAGTCATAGAGGAAGAGCCTTACCTGGTCCAATCCCCTACAGTCATAGAGGAAGAGCCTTACCTGGTCCAATCCCCTACAGTCATAGAGGGAGAGCCTACCTGGTCCAATCCCCTACAGTCATAGAGGGAGAGCCTTACCTGGTCCAATCCCCTACAGTCATAGAGGGAGAGCCTTACCTGGTCCAATCCCCTACAGTCATAGAGGGAGAGCCTTACCTGGTCCAATCCCCTACAGTCATAGAGGAAGAGCCTTACCTGGTCCAATCCCCTACAGTCAGAGAGGGAGAGCCTTACCTGGTCCAATCCCCTACAGTCATAGAGGGAGAGCCTTACCTTGTCCAATCCCCTACAGTCACAGAGGAAGAGCCTTACCTGGTCCAATCCCCTACAGTCAGAGAGGGAGAGCCTTACCTGGTCCAATCCCCTACAGTCATAGAGGGAGAGCCTTACCTGGTCCAATCCCCTACAGTCATAGGTGAAGAGCCTTACCTGGTCCAATCCCCTACAGTCAGAGAGGGAGAGCCTTACCTGGTCCAATCCCCTACAGTCATAGAGGGAGAGCCTTACCTGGTCCAATCCCCTACAGTCATAGAGGGAGAGCCTTACCTGGTCCAATCCCCTACAGTCAGAGAGGGAGAGCCTTACCTGGTCCAATCCCCTACAGTCATAGAGGGAGAGCCTTACCTGGTCCAATCCCCTACAGTCATAGAGGGAGAGCCTTACCTGGTCCAATCCCCTACAGTCATAGAGGGAGAGCCTTACCTGGTCCAATTCCCTGCAGTCAGAGAGGGAGAGCCTTACCTGGTCCAATCCCCTACAGTCAGAGAGGGAGAGCCTTACCTGGTCCAATCCCCTACAGTCATAGAGGGAGAGCCTTACCTGGTCCAATCCCCTACAGTCATAGAGGGAGAGCCTTACCTGGTCCAATCCCCTACAGTCATAGAGGGAGAGCCTTACCTGGTCCAATTCCCTACAGTCAGAGAGGGAGAGCCTTACCTGGTCCAATCCCCTACAGTCAGAGAGGAAGAGCCTTACCTGGTCCAATCCCCTACAGTCATAGAGGGAGAGCCTTACCTGGTCCAATCCCCTACAGTCATAGAGGGAGAGCCTTACCTGGTCCAATCCCCTACAGTCATAGGTGAAGAGCCTTACCTGGTCCAATCCCCTACAGTCATAGAGGGAGGGCCTTACCTGGTCCAATCCCCTACAGTCATAGAGGGAGGGCCTTACCTGGTCCAATCCCCTACAGTCATAGAGGGAGGGCCTTACCTGGTCCAATCCCCTACAGTCATAGAGGGAGGGCCTTACCTGGTCCAATCCCCTACAGTCATAGAGGGAGAGCCTTACCTGGTCCAATCCCCTACAGTCATAGGTGAAGAGCCTTACCTGGTCCAATCCCCTACAGTCATAGAGGAAGAGCCTTACCTGGTCCAATCCCCTACAGTCATAGAGGGAGAGCCTTACCTGGTCCAATCCCCTACAGTCATAGAGGGAGAGCCTTACCTGGTCCAATCCCCTACAGTCATAGGTGAAGAGACTTACCTGGTCCAATCAACTACAGTCATAGGTGAAGAGACTTACCTGGTCCAATCCCCTACAGTCATAGAGGAAGAGCCTTACCTGGTCCAATCCCCTACAGTCAGAGAGGGAGAGCCTTACCTGGTCCAATCCCCTACAGTCATAGAGGGAGAGCCTTACCTGGTCCAATCCCCTACAGTCATAGAGGAAGAGCCTTACCTGGTCCAATCCCCTACAGTCAGAGAGGGAGAGCCTTACCTGGTCCAATCCCCTACAGTCATAGGTGAAGAGCCTACCTGGTCCAATCCCCTACAGTCATAGGTGAAGAGCCTTACCTGGTCCAATCCCCTACAGTCAGAGAGGGAGAGCCTTACCTGGTCCAATCCCCTACAGTCATAGGTGAAGAGCCTTACCTGGTCCAATCCCCTACAGTCAGAGAGGGAGGGCCTTACCTGGTCCAATCCCCTACAGTCATAGAGGGAGAGCCTTACCTGGTCCAATCCCCTACAGTCATAGGTGAAGAGACTTACCTGGTCCAATCCCCTACAGTCATAGAGGGAGAGCCTTACCTGGTCCAATCCCCTACAGTCATAGGTGAAGAGACTTACCTGGTTCAATCCCCTACAGTCATAGGTGAAGAGCCTACCTGGTCCAATCCCCTACAGTCATAGGTGAAGAGCCTACCTGGTCCAATCCCCTACAGTCATAGGTGAAGAGCCTACCTGGTCCAATCCCCTACAGTCATAGGTGAAGAGCCTACCTGGTCCAATCCCCTACAGTCATAGGTGAAGAGCCTACCTGGTCCAATCCCCTACAGTCATAGGTAAAGAGCCTACCTGGTCCAATCCCCTACAGTCATAGGTGAAGAGCCTACCTGGTCCAATCCCCTACAGTCATAGAGGAAGAGCCTTACCTGGTCCAATCCCCTACAGTCATAGAGGGAGAGCCTTACCTGGTCCAATCCCCTACAGTCATAGAGGGAGAGCCTTACCTGGTCCAATCCCCTACAGTCATAGGTGAAGAGCCTACCTGGTCCAATCCCCTACAGTCATAGGTGAAGAGCCTACCTGGTCCAATCCCCTACAGTCATAGGTGAAGAGCCTACCTGGTCCAATCCCCTACAGTCATAGGTGAAGAGCCTTACCTGGTCCAATCCCCTACAGTCATAGAGGAAGAGCCTTACCTGGTCCAATCTCCTACAGTCATAGAGGGAGAGCCTTACCTGGTCCAATCCCCTACAGTCATAGGTGAAGAGACTTACCTGGTCCAATCCCCTACAGTCATAGAGGAAGAGCCTTACCTGGTCCAATCCCCTACAGTCAGAGAGGGAGAGCCTTACCTGGTCCAATCGCCTACAGTCATAGGTGAAGAGCCTACCTGGTCCAATCCCCTACAGTCATAGGTGAAGAGACTTACCTGGTCCAATCCCCTACAGTCATAGAGGAAGAGCCTTACCTGGTCCAATCCCCTACAGTCATAGGTGAAGAGACTTACCTGGTCCAATCCCCTACAGTCATAGGTGAAGAGCCTACCTGGTCCAATCCCCTACAGTCATAGGTGAAGAGCCTACCTGGTCCAATCCCCTACAGTCAGAGAGGGAGGGCCTTACCTGGTCCAATCCCCTACAGTCAGAGAGGGAGAGCCTTACCTGGTCCAATCCCCTACAGTCATAGAGGGAGAGCCTTACCTGGTCCAATCCCCTACAGTCATAGAGGGAGAGCCTTACCTGGTCCAATCCCCTACAGTCAGAGAGGGAGAGCCTTACCTGGTCCAATCCCCTACAGTCATAGAGGGAGAGCCTTACCTGGTCCAATCCCCTACAGTCAGAGAGGGAGGGCCTTACCTGGTCCAATCCCCTACAGTCATAGAGGAAGGGCCTTACCTGGTCCAATCCCCTACAGTCAGAGAGGGAGGGCCTTACCTGGTCCAATCCCCTACAGTCATAGAGAGAGAGCCTTACCTGGTACAATCCCCTAAAGTCATAGAGGGAGAGCCTTACCTGGTCCAATCCCCTACAGTCATAGAGGGAGAGCCTTACCTGGTCCAATCCCCTACAGTCAGAGAGGGAGAGCCTTACCTGGTCAAATCCCCTACAGTCATAGAGGGAGGGCCTTACCTGGTCCAATCCCCTACAGTCATAGAGGGAGAGCCTTACCTGGTCCAATCCCCTACAGTCATAGAGGGAGAGCCTTACCTGGTCCAATCCCCTACAGTCATAGAGGGAGAGCCTTACCTGGTCCAATCCCCTACAGTCATAGGTGAAGAGACTTACCTGGTCCAATCCCCTACAGTCGTAGAGGAAGAGCCTTACCTGGTCCAATCCCCTACAGTCAGAGAGGGAGAGCCTTACCTGGTCCAATCCCCTACAGTCATAGGTGAAGAGCCTACCTGGTCCAATCCCCTACAGTCAGAGATGGAGAGCCTTACCTGGTCCAATCCCCTACAGTCATAGGTGAAGAGCCTACCTGGTCCAATCCCCTACAGTCATAGGTGAAGAGACTTACCTGGTCCAATCCCCTACAGTCATAGAGGAAGAGCCTAACCTGGTCCAATCCCCTACAGTCATAGGTGAAGAGACTTACCTGGTCCAATCCCCTACAGTCATAGGTGAAGAGCCTACCTGGTCCAATCCCCTACAGTCATAGGTGAAGAGCCTACCTGGTCCAATCGTCTACAGTCATAGGTGAAGAGCCTACCTGGTCCAATCCCCTACAGTCATAGGTGAAGAGCCTACCTGGTCTAATCCCCTACAGTCATAGGTGAAGAGCCTACCTGGTCCAATCCCCTACAGTCATAGGTAAAGAGCCTACCTGGTCCAATCCCCTACAGTCATAGGTGAAGAGCCTACCTGGTCCAATCCCCTACAGTCATAGAGGAAGAGCCTTACCTGGTCCAATCCCCTACAGTCATAGAGGGAGAGCCTTACCTGGTCCAATCCCCTACAGTCATAGAGGGAGAGCCTTACCTGGTCCAATCCCCTACAGTCATAGGTGAAGAGACTTACCTGGTCCAATCCCCTACAGTCATAGGTGAAGAGCCTACCTGGTCCAATCCCCTACAGTCATAGGTGAAGAGCCTACCTGGTCCAATCCCCTACAGTCATAGGTGAAGAGCCTACCTGGTCCAATCCCCTACAGTCATAGGTGAAGAGCCTACCTGGTCCAATCCCCTACAGTCATAGGTGAAGAGCCTTACCTGGTCCAATCCCCTACAGTCATAGAGGAAGAGCCTTACCTGGTCCAATCTCCTACAGTCATAGAGGGAGAGCCTTACCTGGTCCAATCCCCTACAGTCATAGGTGAAGAGCCTTACCTGGTCCAATCCCCTACAGTCATAGAGGAAGAGCCTTACCTGGTCCAATCCCCTACAGTCAGAGAGGGAGAGCCTTACCTGGTCCAATCCCCTACAGTCATAGGTGAAGAGCCTACCTGGTCCAATCCCCTACAGTCAGAGAGGGAGAGCCTTACCTGGTCCAATCCCCTACAGTCATAGGTGAAGAGCCTACCTGGTCCAATCCCCTACAGTCATAGGTGAAGAGACTTACCTGGTCCAATCCCCTACAGTCATAGAGGAAGAGCCTTACCTGGTCCAATCCCCTAAAGTCATAGGTGAAGAGACTTACCTGGTCCAATCCCCTACAGTCATAGGTGAAGAGCCTACCTGGTCCAATCCCCTACAGTCATAGGTGAAGAGCCTACCTGGTCCAATCCCCTACAGTCAGAGAGGGAGGGCCTTACCTGGTCCAATCCCCTACAGTCATAGGTGAAGAGCCTTACCTGGTCCAATCCCCTACAGTCATAGAGGGAGAGCCTTACCTGGTCCAATCCCCTACAGTCAGAGAGGGAGAGCCTTACCTGGTCCAATCCCCTACAGTCATAGGTGAATAGCCTACCTGGTCCAATCCCCTACAGTCATAGGTGAATAGCCTACCTGGTCCAATCCCCTACAGTCATAGGTGAAGAGCCTTACCTGGTCCAATCCCCTACAGTCAGAGAGGGAAAGCCTTACCTGGTCCAATCCCCTACAGTCATAGGTGAAGAGCCTTACCTGGTCCAATCCCCTACAGTCAGAGAGGGAGGGCCTTACCTGGTCCAATCCCCTACAGTCATAGAGGGAGAGCCTTACCTGGTCCAATCCCCTACAGTCATAGGTGAAGAGACTTACCTGGTCCAATCCCCTACAGTCATAGAGGGAGAGCCTTACCTGGTCCAATCCCCTACAGTCATAGGTGAAGAGACTTACCTGGTCCAATCCCCTACAGTCATAGGTGAAGAGCCTACCTGGTCCAATCCCCTACAGTCATAGGTGAAGAGCCTACCTGGTCCAATCCCCTACAGTCATGGGTGAAGAGCCTACCTGGTCCAATCCCCTACAGTCATAGGTGAAGAGCCTACCTGGTCCAATCCCCTACAGTCATAGGTGAAGAGCCTACCTGGTCCAATCCCCTACAGTCATAGGTAAAGAGCCTACCTGGTCCAATCCCCTACAGTCATAGGTGAAGAGCCTACCTGGTCCAATCCCCTACAGTCATAGAGGGAGAGCCTTACCTGGTCCAATCCCCTACAGTCATAGAGGGAGAGCCTTACCTGGTCCAATCCCCTACAGTCATAGGTGAAGAGACTTACCTGGTCCAATCCCCTACAGTCATAGGTGAAGAGCCTACCTGGTCCAATCCCCTACAGTCATAGGTGAAGAGCCTTACCTGGTCCAATCCCCTACAGTCATAGAGGAAGAGCCTTACCTGGTCCAATCCCCTACAGTCATAGGTGAAGAGACTTACCTGGTCCAATCCCCTACAGTCATAGAGGAAGAGCCTTACCTGGTCCAATCCCCTACAGTCAGAGAGGGAGAGCCTTACCTGGTCCAATCGCCTACAGTCATAGGTGAAGAGCCTACCTGGTCCAATCCCCTACAGTCATAGGTGAAGAGACTTACCTGGTCCAATCCCCTACAGTCATAGAGGAAGAGCCTTACCTGGTCCAATCCCCTACAGTCATAGGTGAAGAGACTTACCTGGTCCAATCCCCTACAGTCATAGGTGAAGAGCCTACCTGGTCCAATCCCCTACAGTCATAGGTGAAGAGCCTACCTGGTCCAATCCCCTACAGTCAGAGAGGGAGGGCCTTACCTGGTCCAATCCCCTACAGTCAGAGAGGGAGAGCCTTACCTGGTCCAATCCCCTACAGTCATAGAGGGAGAGAACTACCTGGTCCAATCCCCTACAGTCATAGAGGGAGAGCCTTACCTGGTCCAATCCCCTACAGTCAGAGAGGGAGAGCCTTACCTGGTCCAATCCCCTACAGTCATAGAGGGAGAGCCTTACCTGGTCCAATCCCCTACAGTCAGAGAGGGAGGGCCTTACCTGGTCCAATCCCCTACAGTCATAGAGGAAGGGCCTTACCTGGTCCAATCCCCTACAGTCAGAGAGGGAGGGCCTTACCTGGTCCAATCCCCTACAGTCAGAGAGGGAGAGCCTTACCTGCTCCAATCCCCTACAGTCAGAGAGGGAGAGCCTTACCTGGTCCAATCCCCTACAGTCAGAGAGGGAGAGCCTTACCTGGTCCAATCCCCTACAGTCATAGAGGGAGGGCCTTACCTGGTCCAATCCCCTACAGTCATAGAGGGAGAGCCTTACCTGGTCCAATCCCCTACAGTCATAGAGGAAGAGACTTACCTGGTCCAATCCCCTACAGTCATAGAGAGAGAGCCTTACCTGGTCCAATCCCCTAAAGTCATAGAGGGAGAGCCTTACCTGGTCCAATCCCCTACAGTCATAGAGGGAGAGCCTTAGCTGGTCCAATCCCTTACAGTCAGAGAGGGAGAGCCTTACCTGGTCAAATCCCCTACAGTCATAGAGGGAGGGCCTTACCTGGTCCAATCCCCTACAGTCATAGAGGGAGAGCCTTACCTGGTCCAATCCCCTACAGTCATAGAGGGAGAGCCTTACCTGGTCCAATCCCCTACAGTCATAGAGGGGGAGCCTTACCTGGTCCAATCCCCTACAGTCATAGGTGAAGAGACTTACCTGGTCCAATCCCCTACAGTCGTAGAGGAAGAGCCTTACCTGGTCCAATCCCCTACAGTCAGAGAGGGAGAGCCTTACCTGGTCCAATCCCCTACAGTCATAGGTGAAGAGCCTACCTGGTCCAATCCCCTACAGTCAGAGATGGAGAGCCTTACCTGGTCCAATCCCCTACAGTCATAGGTGAAGAGCCTACCTGGTCCAATCCCCTACAGTCATAGGTGAAGAGACTTACCTGGTCCAATCCCCTACAGTCATAGAGGAAGAGCCTTACCTGGTCCAATCCCCTACAGTCATAGGTGAAGAGACTTACCTGGTCCAATCCCCTACAGTCATAGGTGAAGAGCACTACCTGGTCCAATCCCCTACAGTCATAGGTGAAGAGCCTACCTGGTCCAATCCCCTACAGTCATAGGTGAAGAGCCTACCTGGTCCAATCCCCTACAGTCATAGGTGAAGAGCCTACCTGGTCCAATCCCCTACAGTCATAGGTGAAGAGCCTACCTGGTCCAATCCCCTACAGTCATAGGTAGGGAGCCTACCTGGTCCAATCCCCTACAGTCATAGGTGAAGAGCCTACCTGGTCCAATCCCCTACAGTCATAGAGGAAGAGCCTTACCTGGTCCAATCCCCTACAGTCATAGAGGGAGAGCCTTACCTGGTCCAATCCCCTACAGTCATAGAGGGAGAGCCTTACCTGGTCCAATCCCCTACAGTCATAGGTGAAGAGACTTACCTGGTCCAATCCCCTACAGTCATAGGTGAAGAGCCTACCTGGTCCAATCCCCTACAGTCATAGGTGAAGAGCCTACCTGGTCCAATCCCCTACAGTCATAGGTGAAGAGCCTACCTGGTCCAATCCCCTACAGTCATAGGTGAAGAGCCTTACCTGGTCCAATCCCCTACAGTCATAGGTGAAGAGCCTTACCTGGTCCAATCCCCTACAGTCATAGAGGAAGAGCCTTACCTGGTCCAATCTCCTACAGTCATAGAGGGAGAGCCTTACCTGGTCCAATCCCCTACAGTCATAGGTGAAGAGCCTTACCTGGTCCAATCCCCTACAGTCATAGAAGAAGAGCCTTACCTGGTCCAATCCCCTACAGTCAGAGAGGGAGAGCCTTACCTGGTCCAATCCCCTACAGTCATAGGTGAAGAGCCTACCTGGTCCAATCCCCTACAGTCAGAGAGGGAGAGCCTTACCTGGTCCAATCCCCTACAGTCATAGGTGAAGAGCCTACCTGGTCCAATCCCCTACAGTCATAGGTGAAGAGACTTACCTGGTCCAATCCCCTACAGTCATAGAGGAAGAGCCTTACCTGGTCCAATCCCCTAAAGTCATAGGTGAAGAGACTTACCTGGTCCAATCCCCTACAGTCATAGGTGAAGAGCCTACCTGGTCCAATCCCCTACAGTCATAGGTGAAGAGCCTACCTGGTCCAATCCCCTACAGTCAGAGAGGGAGGGCCTTACCTGGTCCAATCCCCTACAGTCATAGGTGAAGAGCCTTACCTGGTCCAATCCCCTACAGTCATAGAGGGAGAGCCTTACCTGGTCCAATCCCCTACAGTCATAGAGGGAGAGCCTTACCTGGTCCAATCCCCTACAGTCAGAGAGGGAGGGCCTTACCTGGTCCAATCCCCTACAGTCATAGAGGAAGGGCCTTACCTGGTCCAATCCCCTACAGTCAGAGAGGGAGGGCCTTACCTGGTCCAATCCCCTACAGTCATAGAGGAAGAGACTTACCTGGTCCAATCCCCTACAGTCATAGAGGGAGAGCCTTACCTGGTTCAATCCCCTAAAGTCATAGAGGGAGAGCCTTACCTGGTCCAATCCCCTACAGTCATAGAGGGAGAGCCTTACCTGGTCCAATCCCCTACAGTCAGAGAGGGAGAGCCTCACCTGGTCAAATTCCCTACAGTCATAGAGGGAGGGCCTTACCTGGTCCAATCCCCTACAGTCATAGAGGGAGAGCCTTTCCTGGTCCAATCCCCTACAGTCATAGAGGGAGAGCCTTACCTGGTCCAATCCCCTACAGTCATAGAGGGAGAGCCTTACCTGGTCCAATCCCCTACAGTCAGAGAGGGAGAGCCTTACCTGGTCAAATCCCCTACAGTCATAGAGGGAGGGCCTTACCTGGTCCAATCCCCTACAGTCATAGAGGGAGAGCCTTACCTGGTCCAATCCCCTACAGTCATAGAGGGAGAGCCTTACCTGGTCCAATCCCCTACAGTCATAGGTGAAGAGACTTACCTGGTCCAATCCCCTACAGTCATAGAGGGAGAGCCTTACCTGGTCCAATCCCCTACAGTCATAGGTGAAGAGACTTACCTGGTCCAATCCCCTACAGTTATAGAGGGAGAGACTTACCTGGTCCAATCCCCTACAGTCATAGAGGAAGAGCCTTACCTGGTCCAATCCCCTACAGTCAGAGAGGGAGAGCCTTACCTGGTCCAATCCCCTACAGTAATAGGTGAAGAGCCTACCTGGTCCAATCCCCTACAGTCAGAGATGGAGAGCCTTACCTGGTCCAATCCCCTACAGTCATAGGTGAAGAGCCTACCTGGTCCAATCCCCTACAGTCATAGGTGAAGAGACTTACCTGGTCCAATCCCCTACAGTCATAGAGGAAGAGCCTTACCTGGTCCAATCCCCTACAGTCATAGGTGAAGAGACTTACCTGGTCCAATCCCCTACAGTCATAGGTGAAGAGCCTACCTGGTCCAATCCCCTACAGTCATAGGTGAAGAGCCTACCTGGTCCAATCCCCTACAGTCATAGGTGAAGAGCCTACCTGGTCCAATCCCCTACAGTCATAGGTGAAGAGCCTACCTGGTCCAATCCCCTACAGTCATAGGTGAAGAGCCTACCTGGTCCAATCCCCTACAGTCATAGGTAAAGAGCCTACCTGGTCCAATCCCCTACAGTCATAGGTGAAGAGCCTACCTGGTCCAATCCCCTACAGTCATAGAGGAAGAGCCTTACCTGGTCCAATCCCCTACAGTCATAGAGGGAGAGCCTTACCTGGTCCAATCCCCTACAGTCATAGAGGGAGAGCCTTACCTGGTCCAATCCCCTACAGTCATAGGTGAAGAGACTTACCTGGTCCAATCCCCTACAGTCATAGGTGAAGAGCCTACCTGGTCCAATCCCCTACAGTCATAGGTGAAGAGCCTTACCTGGTCCAATCCCCTACAGTCATAGGTGAAGAGCCTACCTGGTCCAATCCCCTACAGTCATAGGTGAAGAGCCTTACCTGGTCCAATCCCCTACAGTCATAGAGGAAGAGCCTTACCTGGTCCAATCCCCTACAGTCATAGAGGGAGAGCCTTACCTGGTCCAATCCCCTACAGTCATAGGTGAAGAGACTTACCTGGTCCAATCCCCTACAGTCATAGAGGAAGAGCCTTACCTGGTCCAATCCCCTACAGTCAGAGAGGGAGAGCCTTACCTGGTCCAATCCCCTACAGTCATAGGTGAAGAGCCTACCTGGTCCAATCCCCTACAGTCAGAGAGGGAGAGCCTTACCTGGTCCAATCCCCTAGAGTCATAGGTGAAGAGCCTACCTGGTCCAATCCCCTACAGTCATAGGTGAAGAGACTTACCTGGTCCAATCCCCTACAGTCATAGAGGAAGAGCCTTACCTGGTCCAATCCCCTAAAGTCATAGGTGAAGAGACTTACCTGGTCCAATCCCCTACAGTCATAGGTGAAGAGCCTACCTGGTCCAATCCCCTACAGTCATAGGTGAAGAGCCTACCTGGTCCAATCCCCTACAGTCAGAGAGGGAGGGCCTTACCTGGTCCAATCCCCTACAGTCATAGGTGAAGAGCCTTACCTGGTCCAATCCCCTACAGTCATAGAGGGAGAGCCTTACCTGGTACAATCCCCTACAGTCATAGAGGGAGAGCCTTACCTGGTCCAATCCCCTACAGTCAGAGAGGGAGGGCCTTACCTGGTCCAATCCCCTACAGTCATAGAGGAAGGGCCTTACCTGGTCCAATCCCCTACAGTCAGAGAGGGAGGGCCTTACCTGGTCCAATCCCCTACAGTCAGAGAGGGAGAGCCTTACCTGCTCCAATCCCCTACAGTCATAGAGGGAGAGCCTTACCTGGTCCAATCCCCTACAGTCATAGAGGGAGAGCCTTACCTGGTCCAATCCCCTACAGTCAGAGAGGGAGAGGCTTACCTGGTCAAATCCCCTACAGTCATAGAGGGAGGGCCTTACCTGGTCCAGTCCCCTACAGTCATAGAGGGAGAGCCTTACCTGGTCCAATCCCCTACAGTCATAGAGGGAGAGCCTTACCTGGTCCAATCCCCTACAGTCATAGAGGGAGAGCCTTACCTGGTCCAATCCCCTACAGTCATAGGTGAAGAGACTTACCTGGTCCAATCCCCTACAGTCATAGAGGGAGACCCTTACCTGGTCCAATCCCCTACAGTCATAGGTGAAGAGCCTTACCTGGTCCAATCCCCTACAGTCATAGAGGGAGAGCCTTACCTGGTCCAATCCCCTACAGTCATAGAGGGAGAGCCTTACCTGGTCCAATCCCCTACAGTCATAGAGGAAGAGACTTACCTGGTCCAATCCCCTACAGTCATAGAGGGAGAGCCTTATCTGGTCCAATCCCCTAAAGTCATAGAGGGAGAGCCTTACCTGGTCCAATCCCCTACAGTCATAGAGGGAGAGCCATACCTGGTCCAATCCCCTACAGTCAGAGAGGGAGAGCCTTACCTGGTCAAATCCCCTACAGTCATAGAGGGAGGGCCTTACCTGGTCCAATCCCCTACAGTCATAGAGGGAGAGCCTTACCTGGTCCAATCCCCTACAGTCATAGAGGGAGAGCCTTACCTGGTCCAATCCCCTACAGTCAGAGAGGGAGAGCCTTACCTGGTCAAATCCCCTACAGTCATAGAGGGAGAGCCTTACCTGGTCCAATCCCCTACAGTCATAGGTGAAGAGCCTTACCTGGTCCAATCCCCTACAGTCAGAGAGGGAGAGCCTTACCTGGTCCAATCCCCTACAGTCAGAGAGGAAGAGCCTTACCTGGTCCAATCCCCTACAGTCATAGGTGAAGAGCCTTACCTGGTCCAATCCCCTACAGTCATAGAGGGAGAGCCTTACCTGGTCCAATCCCCTACAGTCATAGAGGGAGAGCCTTACCTGGTCCAATCCCCTACAGTCATAGAGGGAGAGCCTTACCTGGTCCAATCCCCTACAGTCAGAGAGGGAGAGCCTTACCTGGTCCAATCCCCTACAGTCAGAGAGGAAGAGCCTTACCTGGTCCAATCCCCTACAGTCATAGGTGAAGAGCCTTACCTGGTCCAATCCCCTACAGTCATAGAGGGAGAGCCTTACCTGGTCCAATCCCCTACAGTCATAGAGGAAGAGTCTTACCTGGTCCAATCCCCTTACAGTCAGAGAGGGAGGGCCTTACCTGCTCCAATCCCCTACAGTCATAGAGGGAGAGACTTACCTGGTCCAATCCCCTACAGTCATAGGTGAAGAGCCTTACCTGGTCCAATCCCCTACAGTCATAGAGGAAGAGCCTTACCTGGTCCAATCCCCTACAGTCATAGAGGGAGAGCCTTACCTGGTCCAATCCCCTACAGTCATAGAGGAAGAGCCTTACCTGGTCCAATCCCCTACAGTCAGAGAGGGAGAGCCTTACCTGGTCCAATCCCCTACAGTCATAGAGGAAGAGCCTTACCTGGTCCAATCCCCTACAGTCAGAGAGGGAGAGCCTTACCTGGTCCAATCCCCTACAGTCATAGAGGGAGGGCCTTACCTGGTCCAATCCCCTACAGTCAGAGAGGGAGAGCCTTACCTGGTCCAATCCCCTACAGTCAGAGAGGGAGAGCCTTACCTGGTCCAATCCCCTACAGTCATAGAGGAAGAGCCTTACCTGGTCCAATCCCCTACAGTCAGAGAGGAAGAGCCTACCTGGTCCAATCCCCTACAGTCATAGAGGGAGAGCCTTACCTGGTCCAATCCCCTACAGTCAGAGAGGGAGAGCCTTACCTGGTCCAATCCCCTACAGTCAGAGAGGGAGAGCCTTACCTGGTCCAATCCCCTACAGTCATAGAGGGAGAGCCTTACCTGGTCCAATCCCCTACAGTCATAGAGGGAGAGACTTACCTGGTCCAATTCCCTACAGTCATAGAGGGAGAGCCTTACCTGGTCCAATTCCCTACAGTCATAGAGGGAGAGCCTTACCTGGTCCAATCCCCTACAGTCATAGAGGGAGAGCCTTACCTGGTCCAATTCCCTACAGTCATAGAGGGAGAGCCTTACCTGGTCCAATCCCCTACAGTCATAGAGGGAGAGCCTTACCTGGTCCAATCCCCTACAGTCATAGAGGGAGAGCCTTACCTGGTCCAATCCCCTACAGTCATAGAGGGAGAGCCTTACCTGGTCCAATCCCCTACAGTCATAGAGGGAGAGCCTTACCTGGTCCAATCCCCTACAGTCATAGAGGGAGAGCCTTACCTGGTCCAATCCCCTACAGTCATAGAGGGAGAGACTTACCTGGTCCAATCCCCTACAGTCATAGGTGAAGAGCCTTACCTGGTCCAATCCCCTACAGTCAGAGAGGGAGAATGAAATGGAAAGAAATGCCAGATTTATCAGAGGTAAAAATATCGTGCTCTGCCAACTTTCGATCGTACCCTGACTTGAGCGTTCTGCTCTCAAAGACAAGTTTAAAAGGGTTTCTAAATGTTAGTTTTCTTATTACCATTTACTTTACCAGTGGATCTGGACTGTAATACGCTGCCAAAGATGTTTCAACAATGTGTAGTGCAGTGCAACCTGTAGGAGCAATATGAGGGTGTTGACTCCTCCTCCTTTCCCCACAGCTAACTCCTCCTCCCTTCCCCAGCTGACTCCTCCCTTCCCCCAGCCGACTCCTCCCTTCCCCCAGCCGACTCCTCCTCCTTTCCCCACAGCTGACTCCTCCTCCTTTCCCCACAGCTGACTCCTCCTCCCTCCCCCAGCTGACTCCTCCTCCCTTCCCCAGCTGACTCCTCCTCCCTTCCCCAGCTAACTCCTCCTCCCTTCCCCAGCTGACTCCTCCTCCCTTCCCCCAGCTGACTCCTCCCTTCCCCAGCTGACTCCTCCTCTCTTCCCCCAGCTGACTCCTCCTCCCTTCCCCTAGCTGACTCCTCCCTTCCCCTAGCTGACTCCTTCTCCTTTCCCCCAGCTGACTCCTCCTCCCTTCCCCCTGCTGACTCCTCCTCCCTTCCCCCAGCTGACTCCTCTCTTCCCCCCAGCTGACTCCTCCTCTCTTCCCCCCAGCTGACTCCTCCTCTCTTCTCCCCAGCTGACTCCTCCTCTCTTCTCCCCAGCTGACTCCTCCTCTTTTCCCTCCAGCTGACTCCTCCTTTCTTTCCCCCAGCGGACACCCTTCCTCTCTTCTCCCCAGCTGACTCCTCTCTTCCCCCCAGCTGACTCCTCCTCCCTTCCCCCCAGCTGACTCCTCCTCTCTTCCCCCCAGCTGACTCCTCCTCTCTTCCCCCCAGCTGACTCCTCCTCTCTTCCCCCCAGCTGACTCCTCCTCTCTTCCCCCCAGCTGACTCTTCCTCTTTCCCCCAGCTGACTCCTCCTCTCTTCCCCCCAGCTGACTCCTCCTCTCTTCTCCCCAGCTGACTCCTCCTCTCTTCTCCCCAGCTGACTCCTCCTCTCTTCTCCCCAGCTGACTCCTCCTCTCTTCTCCCCAGCTGACTCCTCCTCTCTTCCCCCCAGCTGACTCCTCCTCTCATCCCCCCAGCTGACTCCTCCTCTCTTCTCCCCAGCTGACTCCTCCTCTCTTCCCCCCAGCTGACTCCTCCTCTCTTCCCCCCAGCTGACTCCTCTCTTCCCCCCAGCTGACTCCTCTCTTCTCCCCAGCTGACTCCTCCTCTCTTCCCCCCAGCTGACTCCTCCTCTCTTCTCCCCAGCTGACTCCTCCTCTCTTCCCCCCAGCTGACTCCTCCTCTCTTCTCCCCAGCTGACTCCTCCTCTCTTCCCCCCAGCTGACTCCTCCTCTCTTCCCCCCAGCTGACTCCTCCTCTCTTCTCCCCAGCTGACTCCTCCTCTCTTCCCCCCAGCTGACTCCTCCTCTCTTCTCCCCAGCTGACTCCTCCTCTCTTCTCCCCAGCTGACTCCTCCTCTCTTCTCCCCAGCTGACTCCTCCTCTCTTCCCCCCAGCTGACTCCTCCTCTCTTCTCCCCAGCTGACTCCTCCTCTCTTCCCCCCAGCTGACTCCTCCTCTCATCCCCCCAGCTGACTCCTCCTCTCTTCTCCCCAGCTGACTCCTCCTCTCTTCCCCCCAGCTGACTCCTCCTCTCTTCCCCCCAGCTGACTCCTCTCTTCCCCCCAGCTGACTCCTCTCTTCTCCCCAGCTGACTCCTCCTCTCTTCCCCCCAGCTGACTCCTCCTCTCTTCTCCCCAGCTGACTCCTCCTCTCTTCCCCCCAGCTGACTCCTCCTCTCTTCTCCCCAGCTGACTCCTCCTCTCTTCCCCCCAGCTGACTCCTCCTCTCTTCTCCCCAGCTGACTCCTCCTCTCTTCCCCCCAGCTGACTCCTCCTCTCTTCTCCCCAGCTGACTCCTCCTCTCTTCTCCCCAGCTGACTCCTCCTCTCTTCTCCCCAGCTGACTCCTCCTCTTTTCTCCCCAGCTGACTCCTCCTCTCTTCCCCCCAGCTGACTCCTCTTCTCTTCCCCCCAGCTGACTCCTCCTCTCTTCCCCCCAGCTGACTCCTCTTCTCTTCCCCCCAGCTGACTCCTCCTCTCTTCCCCCCAGCTGACTCCTCCTCTCTTCTCCCCAGCTGACTCCTCCTCCTCCTCCCTTTTTGTTTCCTGATAGTGTTTTTCTCAATAAGAAGGGGCTTATTCATGGTCAAACATGTTCAAGTGCTTTCTGTTTCCCATCGATCCAAGATGGCTTCCGAAGGAGAGGAGAGAGAAGCTGACCTTTCAATACTGTCAAATTAATAGAAATTAGAATTAAGCTATTAGTACGAGGACACCTTGATCCTTCTAGACCTGGTTCTGGCCTCCCTATAACAGAAATAGACAAGGTGTCTGATTGGGCCTAATTGAAAATGATGAAGCAGCTACCTACTCTGGTCAATGAGCATTGATTGAGGGGAATGCTGATGTGGAGAGGAGCGTGGCCTGGGGCTGGGCTGGGCACACACAAACGCAGGTAGGAACACACACACGCACATGCCCACCAATAGCGGTGCGTAGGTAAAATCACTGAGGAAACAAGAAAAAAAGCCAATTTTACAAACTACGGTGCATTCGGAAAGTATTCAGACCCCTTGACATTTTTTCACATTTTTTTTACGTTACAGCCTAACTAAAATGGAAAAAATAGTTTTTTCCCCTCATTTATCTGCACACAATACCCCATAATGACATCACAATACCCCATAATGACATCACAATACCCCATAATAACATCACAATACCCCATAATGACATCACAATGCCCCATAATGACATCACAAAACCCCATAATGACATCACAATACCCCATAATGACATCACAATACCCAATAATGACATCACAATACCCCATAATGAAGAAGCAAAAACAGGTTTTTAGAAATGTTCGCAAATGTATAATACAAACAAATATTTAAATATGACATTTACATAAGTATTCAGATCCTCTACTCAGTACTTTGTTGAAGCACCTTAGGCTGCAATTACAGCCCCAATTCTTCTTGGGTATGATGCTACAAGCTTGGCACACCTGTATTTGGGGAGTTTCTCACATTCTTCTCTGCAGATCCTCTCAAGCTTTGTCAGGATTGGATGGGGAGTGTCACTGCACAGCTATTTTCAGGTCTCTCCAGAGATGTTCGATCGGGTCCAAGTCCCGGTTCTGGCTGGGCCACTCAAGGACATTCAGAGGCTTTTCCCGAAACCACTCCTGCGTTGTCTTGGCTGTGTTCTTAGGGTTTTTGTCCGGTTGGAAGGTGAACCATTCGCCCCAGTCTGAGGTACTGAGCACTCTGGAGCAGGTTTTCATCAAGAATCTCTCTGTACTTTGCTCCGTTCATCTTTCCCTCGATCCAGACTAGTCTCCCAGTCCCTGCCGCTGAAAAACATCCCCACAGCATGATGCTGCCAACACCATGCTTCACCGTAGGGATGGTGCCAGGTTTCCTCCAGACTTGACACTTGTTTTATCAGACCAGAGAATCTGAGAGTCCTTCAGGTGCCTTTTGGCAAACTACAAACGGGCTGTCATGTGGCATTTACTGAAGAGTGTCTTCCGTCTGGCCACTCCACATTAAAGGCCTGTCCTTCTGGAAGGTTCTCCCATCTCCACAGAGGAACTCGGGGGCTCTGTCAGAGTGACCATCGGGTTCTTGGTTACCTCCCTGACCAAGGCCCTTCTCCCCCAATTTCTAAGTTTGGCCTGGATGCCAGCTTTAGGAAGAGTCTTGGTAGTTCCAATCTTCTTCCATTTAAGAATGATGGAGGCCTTTGTGTTCTTGGGGACCTTCAATGTTGCAGAAATGTTTTGGTACCCTTCCCCAGATCTGTGCCTCAACACAATCCTTTCTCAGAGCTCTACGGACATTTCCTTAGACCTCATGGCTTGGTTTTTGCTCTGAAAACTGTGGGTCCCTATATAAAGTATCAGTCAAAAGTTTGGACACACTTACTCATGAATATGTATATATATATATATATATACACTGCTCAAAAAAATAAAAGGAACACTTAAACAACACAATCCAACTCCAAGTCAATCACACTTCTATGAAATCAAACTGTCCACTTAGGAAGCAACACTGATTGACAATAAATTTCACATGCTGTTGTGCAAATGGAATAGACAAAAGGTGGA
Source organism: Salvelinus fontinalis (assembly GCF_029448725.1). NCBI lineage: Eukaryota > Metazoa > Chordata > Actinopteri > Salmoniformes > Salmonidae > Salvelinus > Salvelinus fontinalis. The sequence continues at coordinate 2,695,410 of NC_074693.1, forward strand.
AATTATAGGCAATTAGCAAGCCACCCCCAAAAAAGGAGTGATTCTGCAGGTGGTGACCACAGACCACTTCTCAGTTCCTATGCTTCCTGGCTGATGTTTTGGTCACTTTTGAATGCTGGCGGTGCTCTCACTCTAGTGGTAGCATGAGACGGAGTCTACAACCCACACAAGTGGCTCAGGTAGTGCAGTTCATCCAGGATGGCACATCAATGCGAGCTGTGGCAAAAAGGTTTGCTGTGTCTGTCAGCATAGTGTCCAGAGCATGGAGGCGCTACCAGGAGACAGGCCAGTACATCAGGAGACGTGGAGGAGGCCGTAGGAGGGCAACAACCTAGCAGCAGGACCGCTACCTCCGCCTTTGTGCAAGAAGGAGCACTGCCAGAGCCTTGCAAAATGACCTCCAGCAGGCCACAAATGTGCATGTGTCTGCTCAAACGGTCAGAAACAGACTCCACGAGGGTGATATGAGGGCCCGACGTCCACAGGTAGGGGTTGTGCTTACAGCCCAACACCGTGCAGGACGTTTGGCATTTGCCAGAGAACACCAAGATTGGCAAATTCACACATGCACACTTGTGGCCTGCTGGAGGTCATTTTGCAGGGCTCTGGCAGTGCTCCTCCTTGCACAAAGGCGGAGGCAGCGGTCCTGCTGCTGAGTATATATATATACTGTGTAACCCTCAATAGCCCGGGACAATGCGGCTTCAGACTGCTCTATATCATGTACAGTTGAAGTCGGAAGTTTACATACACTTAGGTTGAAGTCATTAAAAATCAAATTTTTCAACCACTCCACAAATGTAATTTTAACAAACTATAGTTTTGGCAAGTCAGTTAGGACATCTACTTTGTGCATGACACGTCATTTTTCCAACAATTGTTTACAGACAAGTTATTTCTCTTATAATTCACTGTATCACAATTCCAGTGGGTCAGAAGTTTACATACACTAAGTTGACTGTGCCTTTAAACAGCTTGGAAAATTCCCGAAAATTATGTCATGGCTTTAGAAGCATTTGATAGGCTAATTTACATAATTTGAGTCAATTGGAGGTGTACCTGTGGATGTATTTCAAGGCCTACCTTCAAACTCAGTGCCTCTTTGCTTGACATCATGGAAAAATCTAAATAATCAGCCAAGACCTCAGAAAAAACATTGTAGACCTCCACAAGTCTGGTTCATCCTTGGGAGCAATTTCCAAACGCCTGAAGGTACCACGTTCATCTGTACAAATAATAGTACGCAAGTATAAACACCATGGGACCATGCAGCCGTCATACCCCTCAGGAAGGAGACGCGTTCTGTCTAATAGAGATGAACGTACTTTGGTGCGAAAGTGCAAATCAATCCCAGAACAACAGCAAAGGACCTTGTGAAGATGCTGGAGGAAACAGGTACAAAGTATCTATATCCACAGCAAAACGAGTCCTATATCAACATAACCTGAAAGGCCGCTCTGCAAGGAAGAAGCCACTGCTCCAAAACCGCCATAAAAAAGCCAGACTATGGTTTGCAACTACACATGGGGACAAATATCGTACTCTTGGGAGAAATGTCCTCTGGTCTGATAAACAAAAATAGAACTGTTTGGCCATAATGACCATCGTTATGTTTGGAGGAAAAAGGGGTGTGCTTCCAAGCCGAAGAACACCATCCCAACCGTGAAGCACGGGGGTGGCAGCATCATGTTGTGGGGGTGTTTTGCTGCAGGAGGGACTGGTGCACTTCATAAAATAGATGACATCATGAGGCAGGAAAATTATGTGGATATATTGAAGCAACATCTCAAGACATCAGTCAGGAAGTTAAAGCTTGGTCGCAAATGGGTCTTCCAAATGGACAATGACCTCCAAGCATACTTCCAAAGTTGTGGCAAAATGACTCAAGAATAACAAAGTCAAGGTATTGGAGTGGCCAACAGAAATCTGAAGTCAATCCTATTGAAAATGTGTGGGCTGAACTGAAAAAGTGTGTGTGAGCAAGGAGGCCTACAAACCTGACACAGTTACACCAGCACTGTCAGGAGGAATGGGCCAAAAACAATTTAAAGGCAATGCTACTAAATACGAATTGAGCGTATGTACACTTCTGACCCACTGGGAATGCGATGAAAGAAATAAAAGCTGAAATAAATCATTCTCTCTACTATTATTCTGACATTTCACATTCTTAAAATGAAGTGGTGATCTTAACGGACCTAAGACGGGGAATTTTTACTTGGTTTAAATGTCAGGAATTGTGAAAAACTGAGTTTAAATGTATTTGGCTAAGGTGTATGTAAACTCCAACTCCAACTGTAACTAACCCAGTGTTTAAGACTCTCTCCTCTTTAGGCCGTTAATATACAGTATATAACCCTCTCCTCTCCTATATAGAGCATTAATATATATATATATATATATATATATATATCAGTACAAGTCAAAAGTTTGAACACACCTACTCATTTCAAGGGTTTTTATAAATTGTTTACTTTTTTCTACATTGTAGAATATTATTGAAGACATCAAAACTATGAAATAACACATATGGAATCACGTAGTAACCAAAAAGGAGTTAAACAAATCAAAAAGATTCTTCAAAGTATTCACCCTTGCCTTGATGACAGCTTTGCACACTCTTGGCATTCTCTCAACCAGGTTCATGAGGTAGTCACCTGGAATGCATTTCAATTAACTTCTTATGGCTGCAGGGGGCAGTATTGAGTAGCTTGGATGAAAGGTGCCCAGAGGTGCCCATAGTAAACTGCCTGCTCCTCATTCCCAGTTGCTACTATATGCATATTATTATCGCATTGGAAAACACTCTGAAGTTTATAAAACTGTATGAATGATGTCTGTGAGTATAACAGAACTCATATGGCAGGCAAAAACCTGAGAAAAAAATCCAAACAGGAAGTGGGAATTCTGAGGTTGGTAGATTTTCAACACAGCCCCTATTGAACAAACAGTGGGATATGGATGAGTTTGCACTTCCTACGGCTTCCACTAGATGTCAACAGTCTGTAGAACCTTGTCTGATGCCTCTACTGTGAAGTGGGGCCGAAGGAGACAGGAAATAGTCAGGTCTACCATGACCTGGCCATGCTCTGACCAAGCGCGTTCACATGAGAGGGAGCTCTGTTCCATCTGAAGTCAATGGAATTCTCCGGTTGGAACGTTACTGAAGATTAATGTTAAAAACATTCTAAAGATTGATTCAATACATCGTTTGACATGTTTCTACTGACTGTTACGGAACTTTTTGACATTTCGTCAGCTTTTAGTGAAGGCGCTTTCTGACTTTGGATTTCTTTACCAAACACGCTAACAAAAATAGCTATTTGGACAAAAATGATGGACATTACCGAACAAAACAAACATTTCTTATGGAAGTGGGAGTCCTGGGAGTGCATTCCGACGAAGATCAGCAAAGTTAAGTGAAGATTTATAATGCTTTTTATGAGTTTTGTTGACTGCACAATTTGGCGGGTATGTATGGCTGTATGGCTTCCTTTTGTGGCTGAACGCTGTTCTCAGATTGTTGAACATTGTGCTTTTGCCATAAAGCTTTTTGAAATCTGACACAGCGTTTGCATTAAGAACAAGTGTATCTTTAAGTCTATGTAAAACATGTATCTTTCATCAAAGTTTATGATGAGTATTTATGTTATTTGACGTGGCTCTCTGCAATTTCTCCGGATATTTTGGAGGCATTTCTGAACATGGCGCCAATGTAAACTGAGGTTTTTGGATATAAATATGAACTTAATCGAACAAAACATATATGTATTGTGTAACATGAAGTCCTATGAGTGTCATCTGATGAAGATCATCAAAGGTTAGTGATTCATTTTATCTCTATTTCTGCTTTTTGTGACTCCTGTCTTTGGCTGGAAAAATGACTGTCTTTTTCTATGATTTTGCGTTGACCTAACATAATCGTTTGTGGTGCTTTCGCTGTAAAGCCTATTTGAAATCGGACACTTTGGTGGGATTAGCAACAAGATTACCTTTAAAATGGTATATGATACATGTATGTTTGAGGAATTTTAATTTTGAGATTTCTGTTGTTTGAATTTGGCGCCCTGCACTTTCACTGGCTGTTGTCATATCATCCCGTTAACGGGATTGCAGCCATAAGAAGTTTTAACAGGTGTGCCTTGTTAAAAGTAAATGTGTAAAAAAAAATCCCTTCCTAATGCGTTTGAACCAATCAGTTGTGTTTGACAAGGTAGGGGTGGTATACAGGAGATAGCCCTATTTGGTAAAATACCAAGTCCATATTATGACAGGAACAGCTCAAAAAAGCAAAGAGAAATGACAGTCCATCATGACTTTAATAAGACATGAAGGTCAGTCAATACGGGAAATGTCAAGAAGTTTCTTGAAGTGCAGTCGCAAAAACCACTGATACCACTAACGCGCTGATGAAACTGGCTCTCATGAGGACCACCACAGGAATGGAAGACCCAGAGTTATCTCTGCTGCAGAGGATAAGTTCATTAGAGTTACCAGCCTCAGATTGCAGCCTAAATAAATGCTTCACAGAGTTCAAGTAACAGACACAGTTGAAGTCTGTAAATGGAAATAAAATGGGAAAAAGAGGGCCAGAAACATGAGAAATGGACATTCGACTGGTGGAAATCTGTGCTTTGGTCTGATGAGTCCAAATTTTAGATTTTTGATTCCAACCACAATTACTTTGTGAGATGCAGAGTAGGTGACCCAACACACCTCCAGGCTGTGTCAGGGCTATTTGACCAAGAAGGAGAGTGATGGAATGCTGCATCAGATGACCTGGCCTCCAAAATCACCCGACCTAAACCCAATTGAGATGGTTTGGGTTTGACTTGGACCGTAGAGTGAAGGAAAAGCAACTAACAAGTGCTCAACATATGTGGGAACTCCTTCAAAACTGTTGAAAAAGCATTCCAGGTGAAGCTGGTTGAGAGAATGCCAAGGGTGAGCAAAGCTTTCATCAACACAAAGGGTGGCTACTTTGAAGAATCTAAAAATGTTAATATATTTGGATTTTAAAAAAAATTGTTGGGTTACTACGTGATTCCATGTGTGTAATTCCATAATGTTGATGTCTTCACTATTATTCTACAATGTAGAAAATAGTAGAATAAAGAAAACCCCTTGAATGAGTAGCAGTGTCCAAAACTTTTGACTGGTACTGTAGACAGGTGTGTGTCTTTCCAAATCATGTCCAATCAAGTGAATTTACCACAGGTGGACTCCAATCAAGTTGTAGAAACATCTCAAGGATGATCAATGGAAACAGGATGCACCTGAGCTCAATTTCGAGTCTCATAGCAAAGGGTCTGAATACTTATGTCAATAAGGTATCTTTTTTTTTTTTTTTTTTTTATACTTTAAAAAAAAATCTTAAAACCTGTTTTCTCTTTGTCATTATGGGGTATTATGTGTAGATTGAAGGGATTTTAATTTTATTTAATCCATTTTAGAACAAGGCTTTAACGTAACAAAATGTGGAACAAGGCACTGCATTTCCTCCTCCAGGAACCCAAAAGGGTTGTCCTCCTCTCTGACCAATCAGGTGTGGTAGCCATGGAAACACTTGTAACTGAATATCATGCAGCATACACACACACACACACACACACACACACACACACACACACACACACACACACACACACACACACACACACACACACACACACACACACACACACACACACACACACACACACACACACACACACACACACACAAACCAAACCAAACCTGTTTCCTGTTGTTACTGCATTGGTTGTTGCTTTCCTCTCAGATACCCTGATAGCGATGTGTATCAAATGGTACCCCCCTCCTTTATATAGTTCACTACTTTTAGCTAGTGCCCAAAGGGCTCTGGTCAACAGTAGTGTACAATATAGGGAATAGGGTGCCATTTGTGACCCATTCAATGAATTATCCTGTAGGGTCTGCGAGTGTTTTATTCTGTTCATTTTCTTTTCTTGTTGGACGGGGGGCCTGGCAGTAACTTATAGTCCACCTAGAAACCCCACACACAATAAGACCCCTTAAGCAATAAGGCCCGAGGGGGTGTGGTATATGGCCAATATATCACGGCTAAGGGCTGTTCTTATGCACGATGCATCACCGAGTGCCTAGACACAGCTCTTAGCCGTAGTATATTGGCCTTATATAGGGGAGACAGGTAGCCTAGTGGTTAGAGCGTTGGACTAGTAACCGAAAGGTTGCAAGATAAAATCCCTGAGCTGACATGGTAAAAATCTGTCGTTCTGTCCCTGAACAAGGCATTTAACCCACTGTTCCCTGGTAGGACATCATTGAAAATAAGAATTTGTTCTTAACTGACTTGCCTAGTTAAATAAAGGTTAAAATATTTACCACAAAAACCACAGTGATGTGTCATTGCCATTATAAACTGGTTACCAATGTAATTAGGGCAGTAAAAAAAAAGTAATGTTTTGTCATAGCCGTGGTATACAGTCTGATATACCGCAGCTGTCAGCCAATTAGCATTCAGGGGCTCGACCCACCCAGGTAATAAAAGACAATAACTCTCCAGGTATTATCTGCAGTCAAGGTGAAGACTGTCTCACTGTGTGATAGAGATATAAACTTCAAATAAAGTGTAACAACATGTCCCTTGATGCCACATTATCTCTGGTATTATTATTATTATCATTATTATTATTATTATTATTATTATTATCATTATTATTATTATTATTATTATTATCATTATTATTATTATTATTATTATTATTATTATTATTATTATTATTATCATTATTATTATTATTATTATTATTATTATTATTATTATTATTATTATTATCATTATTATTATTATTATTATTATTATTATTATCTCTCCCAAACCCCAAAACCTGACATCTCTTTCTTAAATAGGTCAACCACAGAATCAACAATAGGATCTAGGTTTCCAAAATGGCGCTCTAGTCCCATACACAGGGCACTTCTTAGGGAATACGTAGAACACTATGTGGGGAACAGGTCAGCCATTTTAGACACAACCCTGGTGATGAACAGGTCAGCCATTTTAGACACAACCCTGGTGATGAACAGGTCAGCCATTTTAGACACAACCCTGGTGATGAACAGGTCAGCCATTTTAGACACAACCCTGGTGATGAACAGGTCAGCCATTTTAGACACAACCCTGGTGATGAACAGGTCAGCCATTTTGGACACAACCCTGGTGGTGAACAGGTCAGCCATTTTAGACTCAACCCTGGTGATGAATAGGTCAGCCATTTTAGACTCAACCCTGGTGATGAATAGGTCAGCCATTTTAGACTCAACCCTGGTGATGAATAGGTCAGCCATTTTAGACTCAACCCTGGTGATGAACAGGTCAGCCATTTTAGACACAACCCTGGTGATGAACAGGTCAGCCACAACATGAAGATCCAGCAATCAGTTGATCAGAAGCCCTGCTTGGCCTCCTGTGGCCTGATCTAAACTCTAATGTGGTTGAACATAATGTCCACAGACAGTTTAGTGGTTCATCACACAGAGCAGCAGTCTGCTGTCACTTAATAATAGAGACGGGAAGCCAATGTGTCAGCCCTGGGTTTCCTAATGTGGAATATAGATTTGTTGCATGCTAACTATGACATTAGCGCACACACGGCTGGGTACAGATGGAGTATGCTAAATGTGCCGATATTAGGGCACACATGGCTGGGGATGGATGGCGCATGCTAAATGCTAACTATGATATTAGCGCTCACATGGCTGCGTATGATATTACATGACAATGAAGCCTCCTGTTGAATATAGTGGTATATTACAAGGAAGCTTCCTGTTGAATATAGTGGTATATTACAAGGAAGCCTCCTGTTGAATATAGTGGTATATTACAAGGAAGCCTCCTGTTTAATATAGTGGTATATTACAAGGAAGCCTCCTGTTTAATATAGTGGTATATTACAAGGAAGCCTCCTGTTTAATATAGTGGTATATTACTGGAAGCCTCCTGTTTAATATAGTGGTATATTACAAGGAAGCCTCCTGTTTAATATAGTGGTATATTACAAGGAAGCTTCCTGTTGAATATAGTGGTATATTACAAGGAAGCTTCCTGTTGAATATAGTGGTATATTACAAGGAAGCCTGTTGAATATAGTGGTATATTACAAGGAAGCCTGTTGAATATAGTGGTATATTACAAGGAAGCCTGTTGAATATAGTGGTATATTACAAGGAAGCCTCCTGTTGCATATAGTGGTATATTACAAGGAATCTTGTTGAATATAGTGGGATATTACAAGGAAGCCTCCTGTTAAATATAGTGGTATATTACAAGGAAGCCTGTTGAAAATAGTGGTATATTACAAGGAAGCCTCCTGTTGAATATAGTGGTATATTACAAGGAATCCTGTTGAATATAGTGGTATATTACAAGGAAGCCTCCTGTTGAATATAGTGGTATATTACAAGGAAGCCTCCTGTTGAATATAGTGGTATATTACAAGGAAGCCTCCTGTTGAATATAGTGGTATATTACAAGGAAGCCTGTTGAATATAATGGTATATTACAAGGAAGCCTCCTGTTGAATATAGTGGTATATTACAAGGAAGCCTGTTGAATATAGTGGTATATTGCAAGGAAGCCTCCTGTTGAATATAGTGGTATATTACAAGGAAGCCTCCTGTTGAATATAGTGGTATATTACAAGGAAGCCTCCTATTGAATATAGTGGTATATTACAAGGAAGCCTCCTGTTGAATATAGTGGTATATTACAAGGAAGCCTCCTGTTGAATATAGTGGTATATTACAAGGAAGCCTCCTGTTGAATATAGTGGTATATTACAAGGAAGCTTCCTGTTGAATATGGTGGTATATTACAAGGAAGCCTGTTGAATATAGTGGTATATTACAAGGAAGCCTGTTGAATATAGTGGTATATTGCAAGGAAGCTTCCTGTTGAATATAGTGGTATATTACAAGGAAGCCTCCTGTTGAATATAGTGGTATATTACAAGGAAGCCTGTTGAATATAGTGGTATATTACAAGGAAGCCTCCTGTTGCATGGACCACAGACTCTTTCAGTGACAGGTTGAAAATGTCTTGTGCTGACCAACTGGCAAGCGTCTTCACATGTTCAACCTGTCCCTGACCCAGTCTGTAATACCTACTTGTTTCAAGCAGACCACCATAGTCCCTGTGCCCAAGAACAGCAAGGTAACCTGCCTAAATGACTACCGACCCGTAGCACTCACTCACATCAACACCATTATCCCAGAAACCTTAGACCCCACTCCAATTTGCATACTGCCCCAACAGATCAACAGGTGATGTATTCTCTATTGCACTCCACACTGCCCTTTCCCACCTGGAGAAAAGGAACACCTATGTGAGAATGCTATTCATTGACTACAGCTCAGCGTTCAACATCATAGTGCCCTCAAAGCTCATCACTAAGCTAAGGACCCTGGGACAAAACACCTCCCTCTGAAACTGGATCCAGGACTTCCTGACGGACCGCCCCCAGGTGGTGAGGGCAGGTAACAACACACCTGCCACGCTGATCTTCAACACTGGAGCCCATCAGGAGTGCATTGTTAGTCCCCTCCTGTACTCCCTGTTCACCCCTGACTGCGTGGCCACGAGTGACTTCAACACTGTCATTTCAGTTCGCCAACGATAGGCCTGATCACCGACGCCGAGTAGACAGCCTATAGAG